>NW_020620492.1:2348682-2648682 GCF_003573695.1 Papaver somniferum | reverse complement strand
CAGATA
This sequence comes from Papaver somniferum, assembly GCF_003573695.1. Classification (NCBI taxonomy): domain Eukaryota; kingdom Viridiplantae; phylum Streptophyta; class Magnoliopsida; order Ranunculales; family Papaveraceae; genus Papaver; species Papaver somniferum. Next base: position 2,648,676 of record NW_020620492.1, on the reverse strand, counting down.
ATAAGAATCAAGTGAACATTAATCACAGGGAGCAGATATATAAGGTGGGTGGTGACGAAAAATTCAATTACACAAATCAATTTAAATTTTAAGATAACAAAAAGGAAACGAAATGGAAGATGTTACTAGAGTGCAAAGTGGAGTAACCCAAATAAAGTTTTAAGATGCTGAAGTAAACTGGAAAAAGAAAATGCAGATTTACTTTATCGGAGGTTGATTTATAGCGAAGAGACAAACCTAAGTACGGTTTCACTAAATGCGGATTTCAGATGCGATTGTCTTCACGTATGATAATGCACACAGTTCAGCAAACTAGCCTCCGGCTACATGTGGGTGAGCCCTTTACTTCTTAATCACCTCTATCTAGATCAGATACACTCACTGACTTGAGGTTACATTTTCGGACATCGTCTCTAATTACTCTTCATGTATCGATCTCAATCTCCATATCTTAGATACAAGAGGAATAACTTTTCAGTGTAGTGAATTCAATACCAAAATCCTAAGCCAATGAGTGAACCATTTGAGTATCTGATATTGAAACTTTAGGTCGCTGCGGCTAGCTAGATGAATTATTTGCATTATGCATGTATAACGAACAATTCAGTAAAATTTAGGTACACATAAAAATAATCATTAAGGATCCCCACCTTACACCCAGTGTTTAAGTCTTAAGAAACCTCGCTCGAATCACGTGGAAAGTGTGTGTTTCATTAAATGCAGCAAATACTCGGTCTCAGCACAATCATTGGCACTCTTCACAAAAACATGTTTGTTACTGTAGCCAACCACGAGAACATATATGATTTTCTCAAAATTTTCAGAATTAGGTAATCAAAGTACCATAATTGCACGGGACAGTAAATTTATAGCGGAGACAAATATTAGAAATCAACGGTTATCTGGATTTTGTTTTTTTATTTATCTTTTATTTGAAAGAAGATTTATTAATGAAGCTAACTTTTAAAACAACATAACAATAAGATAATATTGTACAACAAACTAAACTACGCAAACCGCCAAACTAAACTACTTAAAAACCATGTAGAGAGAGGAAGGGTGGCCGCCACCGTACCAGGAACAGTAGTGGTCCCATTTTTTGTTTTGTTTCTCTCCACAGGGTTTTAGTGTGGTCTATTTAGACTGTTCATCAAGAGTTTGTACTTAATAGCATTCTCTTGCGTATTGTCATAGGTTTGCACTCCCAAATGCAATACCATCCTTGAGAATTGTAACTATGCTCCACAACACAATTTCAACTAATTTTTACTTAGTAAATACTTCAATTTCTTGACTATTTCTTGACTAGATCTCTATTCATTCCATGACAAATAAAGGCTCTGACTCACAAATTTTTCAAGCCTTCAACCAAATACACACACTCCACTTCATGCATAAGCAGTAAGCCAAAAGAAAAAGACAAATGCACCAACGGAGCTTAATTTTAAACTAGGTCGTATCCATTTATTTATTGCACACTTAGGGGTTACACACTCTTCTTGTTCCAGATTACCCGATTCCTTTACAAAATCAAGCTTTTATAGCTTTACAAAATCTATATACAAGTAACTGTCAGGCAATTACAGATTTACTTTACAAGGCAGTTGGCCAACTGTGCCAACTTTCCTAACTATTCTCCTAAAGCCAAACAGGCCCTTCCAATCCTTTCAGAGAGCATAAAGTAAAAAAACTTCCGTGTAACCAATTCGAAACCGTCAAGGTCATGTGCTCGGCACATGTCATCCATCCTTGTTGCACAATAATTGTGTTTGCTAGCCAAAGTCTCGCAATCATTGATAAGCATCATTTTCCCAATGATGCAAGTGTGCTAATGCAAGTCTTCCTTGCATGCTTGCACGCCTCATGTATACAGTTCACATGCCAAACTCATTTAGCATCTTTTGATGCTAATTTTGCATCTTTGGACATGTCCAAACCCCATATGCCCTGCATATCTAACCTTGGCCAAGTTACTGATAATGCGCAATTGTTGTGCATTTCCACTTGCACAGCCATGTCATAGACCTTCGCCACCAGCTGAACTTGACGTCCTTTTCGATTTTTTTTTGCTGTAGGTAAGCCTGAATTTGTTCTTCAAATTGCCACAATGTAGTATCCTTCTTCCAAGAAGATTCGGAGTTTGGAAAACCATGGCACTTTATCAAATAATAAGTTCTCATATTTTTATTGCTTTTCCGCTAACCTCGATCATCAAGTATAGCCTCAACTTGTTAGTCGAATTGTGATCTGATTATTGGTGGTGCACGCTTCTCTTGTTGTCTCGAAGTGTCCAACAAATCAGGATGGTACCTTTACAAGAAGCTGACATGAAAATAGGGATGCACTTTCAAGCGTTCCGGCAAAACGAGTCTGTAAGAAAACTTACCAACTCTTTTCATCACTTCGGAAGGACCATCGTACCTTGGAATTAGGAATTTATGCATTTTCTTGCTAGAAATCTTCTTTCAAGTTTAGGGCGTTAACTTCAACAACACCATATCTCACACCTCAAATTCCACATCTCTGCGAAGTAAATCAGCATATTTCTTCACCCTTATCTGCGCCTTTGATAAACTATCACGCGCTTGCTCAGTCATCTCCGATTTAGACCTTGCATAGCGATATGCAGCTCGACATTAGCCTTGCTTCTTAGCCTTTGGCACCTCATTAGGTGTTAATGGTTGCTTCCCTGTTGCTAACTAAAAAGGACTCAACTCTATTGATGAACTCTTGTAAAAATTGTAACAAAATTGGGTCGTATCCATTAACGCCACCCAATTTTCCTAGCTTGCAGTCACATAATTAATCAAATACTCTTTTATAAATGCATTTATCCTCTCCGTCTGACCATCGGTTTGGGGGTGATTGCTAGTAGAAAACTTTAGTTCAGATCCAAGCAATCGAACAAGGCAGTCCAAAATCTGCCTGTAAACCGTGAGTCTCTATCACTCACAATATCTTGAGGAAGTCCCCAATACTTCACTACATTCTTGAAGAACTGGTCCTCTGCAATGTATGCATTACAAGAATTAGGACAGGGAATGAATGTATCAGACTTAAAAAAACGATCAATGACGACAATTATCGAGATAAAACCTTGCAACTTTGGCATCCCATTGATAAATTCCATCGACAAGCATTTTCATGGCTTTTCTGGAATCGGCACAGGCTGTAGCAATCCTGCTACACTTCTCCTTTCCGTCTTATCTAGTTGACACACTAAATATGTATTCACATACAACTAAACATATTCTTCCATCTTAAGCCAATAATAGGAACGAGCTATCAAAGCATGCATTCGTTTCATGTCTGGATGACCATCCCTAATGGAATCTTGTGTCTCTCGTAAGAGTTCCCTTCTCAGTCCACTTGAATTAGGTACATAAATTCTTCCTCCTTTGGCATAGATGACTCCATTATTTATCCAATATCGACGAACGATCCCATCATAGATCTTCTTAGTCAGTCACACACATGCCTGATCATTCTTCATATCTTCTTTGATTCGAGGAAGCAACTTTGTCTCAATCGCGAGTGTTGTCACATATTCTGCCACCAACATTCTGCTTAATGCATCAGGCACATAATTAAGCCTTCGTGGCTTATGCTCGAAATTATAGTCGAACTCGCTCAAAAAAGTCAAGCCACCTTGCTTGTTCTGGCGAATGTTTCTTCTGGCTGGAAAAGAACATAATGGACACATTATCCGTCCTTACGATGAAATAGGTTCCCAATATATAATGGCGCCATGTTCTTAGGAAATATATCAATGCTAACATCTCTTTCTCATGCACAGTGTATCTCTGTTCAACATTATTACGCTTACGACTCTCATAAGCTACCGGATGGCCATCTTGCACCAAGACTCCCCCTAGAGCCATAACTGAAGCATCAATCTGCACTTCAAATGGTACTTCGAAGCTAGAAAAGAGAAAAACTGGTTATGTTGAGACCGCTTCCTTTAATGCATCGAATGACCGCTGATACTCGTTAGTCCATGCCCATGATGTGTCATTCCTCCACAAATCTGTCAATGGGGAAACTTTCATTGAATAGCTAACTATAAAGCGCCAGTAATAGTTAATTAAAACCAAGAAAGAACGAATATCTCCTAGATTCTTTGGCTCAGGCCAATCCATGAGGGCCTCTACCTTTTTCTGGTTCATATGCACGCACCCTTGCGATATCACATGGCTAAGGAAAGTTATTCTGCTTTAGAAAAGCTCACAATTTTTCTTCTTAACTTACAAACTTGCCTCCTTCATCTTTGCAAACACTTTGCAAAAACACATCACATGCTCTTCAAAAGTCTCACTGTAAATAATTATGTCTTTAAAATATACTACTACAAAGCGGTCAATATACTCAGCAAACGCATCATTCATCAAGTTGCAAGAAATCGCAGGTGCATTCATCAAGCCGAATTGCATTACACGGTGCTCATATGAGCCATACCTGGTTACTGTTGCAGTCTTTGGTTCATCTCCTTCTACTATGCACACTTTGTAATAACTTAAGCGCAAATCCAACTTGGTGAAGAACTTGGCCTTGGCTAATCGATCAAACAAGTTTGCAACTAGCGTAGTTGGGTACTTGTTCTTCATAGTTAGCTTGTTCAAAGCTCTATAGTTTACACACATACGAAGCGAGCCATCTTGCTTCTTCTGGAACAGAACCGGAGCACCAAATGGACATTTCGACGGTTTTATATAACCTTCCTCCAGTAGTTCATAAATCTGCTTGCGCATTTCCTCAAGTTCTAGCGGTGAATACGATATGGTGCTTACACAGGAGGCCTCTCCCCTGGCACCAACTCAATCATATAATCGATCCTACGCTGTGGTGGTAGCGTCTTAGAAAGTTATGTAGGCATCGTGTATGCAAACTCTTCTAAGACCCCATCTATCCCATCCTCAATTTCAACTACCTTTCCTGGTTCGACCTCAACCAACACATCGAGGAAAGTATCCAAGCATTGGAGCATACCTTATTCACCTGTATCGCAGACAAACATGGCTTAAGTGTCTTGTCTGGTTCACTTTTCCTCTTACCCTTGGGACAAAGCATGGGTATTGAGGGTGCTAAATCAATATCCCATCTCTATGAGGTAATGGTGACGCCTTCGCCGCGCAAAAGAAATAAATACCCACTATCAGGTTATAATTATCCATGACCATCACTAGAAAATCTAGTTTTCCTTTCCATTATCCAACTTGAACATCTGCATAGCGAATTTTCCCTTGACTGGTTTTGGATCCGCGTTAACAGTTTGATGGTGTTACCCGCTCTAGTAACTGTTAAATTCAATGCCAAGCGAATGTCTGGATGAATAAAGGACTTTGTAGCACCGATATCAGCCATCGCTAATACCCATTTTCCATTGATCTTCACATCAATGTACATCAGTCCAGAAGACAGTTTCTTCTTGGCATGTGCTTTTCTCCCTAGCAAATGACTGATGTTGCGATGTTGGCCCCTGCCAACATCATGTTGAACCTTCCCAGCATCGTGTTGTTTCTCATCAGCACTTGCAGCGTCTTCGGTACCTTTAGTGTAGGTCTGATATGTAGAAAAACTCGTTTCACCCTCATCAAGTTTTTTCGAGGACATCCTTCGTGTCTGATTATTGCTTGTAGGTTCTTGGATATTGGGTTCGCATACCTTTAACGCCAACCTTTAGCTTGATCTTCATCCCATCCTTTCTATGCCTTGTATTTTCTATGTGGATCCTTCACTTGAAATACAATTAACGGCCAACTTCAAGAACAACAACAAACTCAATCTGCCTTTTATAATCCAACGTGAACAGAGAGACCTTTAACCAGGGCTCTGACACCCTAATTTTCACAGGTATGTACTCCCCAAATGCAATACCACCCTTGACAATGATAACTATGCTCCACAGCACAATTTCAGCCAACTCGCACTTAGCCAATACTTTAACTTCTTGACTAAATCTTTATTCAGCCCATACTAAATAGAGGTTATGCTCACAAATCCTTCAAGCCTTCAACAAAATACACACACTCCACTTGATGCACAAACAATAATCCAAACAAAGGGATAAATGCACCAACAAAAATTAGCTTTAAACTAAGTCATAGCCTTTTCTTTATTGTACATTTAGGATTACGCACTCTCCTTGTTCCGGATTACCCAATCCCTTCACAAGATCAGGCTTGTATAGCTTTACAAAATCTATATACAAGTAACTTTAGGCAGTTCGACAACTGCGCCAATTTTCCTAATTGTTCGCCTATAGCCAAACAGGCCCTTCCTAGTTCCTACCATTTAAGAAAGCATAAAGTAAAACAACTTCCGTGTAACCAACTCGAAACCGTCAAAGCCATGTGCCGGACACATGTCATCCACCCTTAGCTTGTTGCACAATGATTGCGTTTGCTAGCCAAACTCCCGCAATCATTGTTGAGCATCATTCTCCAATGATGCAAGTGTGCTAATGCAAGTCTTGCTTGCATGCCTGCACGCCTCACGCATATAATTCGCGTGCCAAAATCATTTGGCATCTCTTGATGCTAATTTCGCATCTTTGGCCATGTCCAAACCCTGTTTGGCACATGCCACTGTATAGCTGCAACTCAGACAGGTGCCCTGCATATCTGACCTTGGCCAAGTAAGTGATAATGCGTTACTATTGTGCATTTCCACTTGGCCACTTGACAACAGCCATGTCATACCTATCAACTATTCCATATGTACACACTCCCACAAAAAAGTAAATAATTTTCTCTTTAAAAAAAAAGACAAACTGACAAAGGCTTCCTGGCATTATTTTCAATAATACAGTTAGTTCAGTAGGACCTTCCATGCCCATTATTGCATTTATGGACGGGTATCAAAATATCAAGCTTATAAGTTATAAATTACTTCCAAATATCAATGCAAAGGTAGGTGGCTGATAGCCCAAGTAGGACTATTGGTGGGCATCCAAACCATCACTGATTGGCTTACTCCCAATTCCCAAATTCTTCAATCATTTCTCATCTCTTTCAGAGGCTTTACAACATTATGGAATTGCTTCTCGTACTCATCTCGGCTTCTTGTCTCCTGGTGAGCTTAGATTTACATTATCAGGAATTTCATAGGTTTTTCTTCTTTACAATGTAATGTATGTCTGCATTGGTGTTGCAGGTTGGAGCTGTAGGAAACCATGCTGCTCTTCCTTCTGAAATCTATTGGATTAACAAATTGCCAAACACTCTTATGCCCATAATGCTCCATGATCTCCTGCATCCTGGTTTGCTTCTAAAACTTTAGTCTGATTTATTTTGTTATTTATTTTTTTATTTTTATATTGAAATGGGACTTACATCTCTTTTCATTTCTTAATATTCTTGAAATGTCTCTTTTGGTTTGCAAACAGATCAAGAAGGAAAGCCACTGACTGACGTTAGAGCAGCAGGACCATCCCCAGGAAGCAGATACACCCCAAAGCACAGAAACACCATAGGTAGAGGTAGCAAACATTGCTCAGCAAATAAAACAAAAATCAAATGATACCAGAACTAAAAACTTGCCAACCCAAGACTTTTAGTCTCTTCTTAGTTCCTTGAAATGTCGTTTTTTGGTTTGATAACAGATCAAGGAGGAAAGCCATCGACTGACGTCGACAAAGCAGGAAGCAGCTTTCGAAACAACGCTGCAACTTTTTCCAATGACGTCGACAAAGCAGCTTACCCAATACCTACTGTACGCTACTCCTCCAAGCACAGAAACACTATTCAAAACCAGTTCAACCTTACTCTCAGCAAAAGCACCATTTCAAACCAATTAAACCTCCAGAAATACTCAAAAAACCCGCCTCTTGGAAAAAACAGAGTTGATAATAGACAACTCCAATATAATCCAGGCGTGTCTCTCTTCTTTTTAGAAAAAGATTTACATCCTGGGGCCAAAATGAACTTGCAATTTGTTGTAAGTACTGCTAGTGGAACTACTTTCTTACCACAAAAGCTGGCTAAGGTGACCCCACTCTCCTCCGATAAGTTGCAAGAGATCTTGAACCAGTTTGCTATCAACTCAAAATCAAAGGAAGCTGAATTAATCGATGAGACTATCACCAATTGTGAAGCACCAGCTATGGAAAACGAAGAGAAGTTCTGCGCAACTTCACTAGAATCACTTGTTGAATACGGTACTTCCAAATTCGGGAAAAATGTTAATGTATTGACCACGGAAATTTACAGTGATAAAGGGCAGAGAACACAAATGAGGAAACAACAGTATGTAGTGAGCTCAGGAGTAAGACAAATCGTTAGTGATAACTTAGTTGTGTGCCATAGCCTGCCTTATCTATATGCAGTTTTCTATTGTCATGCAACTTCAGCACATACATCACAAGCTTATGTGGTGCTTTTGGTTGGTGCGGATGGAATTAAGATCAAAGCCACGGTCGTTTGTCACAAAGACACCTCCAAATGGGATCCTGACCATGTAGCTTTCCAAGTCCTTAAGGTTAAGCCTGGTACTGTTCCAATCTGCCACTTCCTTACTGAGGATACTATTGTCTGGGTTGCTAAGAACAAAGACAACTAAGGATGACGATGAACTGTAAGGTATTATGTACCCGTTCAATAAAATCTTTTAACCGCTGAAAAATGGTTATTGGTGAAGAACTAGTGAAATTGCAGGAACTATTGTTAGCTTACAAAGAGATGCTATACTGAATATAGAACTTGTCTGACAGGCAGACTAAGGTTCCACTAGAAACATGAAATTGTTTATCTAATTTCTACTAATTACGAGATTTCTAAAAAAATTTTGCCATAATCCACCTTCAACTAAGCATACTCAGCTTCATTATTTATCAATTTCAGTTACAATAGATAAATTTTGGTAGAGAAACAGATACCTGGTTCTACCCCATCCACAATTTCTCATTAACTACACATGGACATTAACAAACGAAGGAAAAGAAAATTGCGTACAGAGCATTACCAGTAGTAATGGAGTTCTGTTTTTCAGATAATAAGATCTTCCAACATGAGATACTGAAGAGCAATCGAATACTTGGCACAACCAGCAGTTTTCTTCCTTCCTGCCGCTGATACAGTTGTTGATGCTAATGCCTCCAATGTCGCCCCTGTTGAGCTGATGATACCTGCACTGGTACTGCTTGTAATATTGTTAAGTAGGTATGACCCAGATCCATCACCTGTAAATGCACAATAACAAATCAAATTAGAGATCAACCCAGAATAACCTTAAGACCCTAAATGCAAGTGGGTCTCGCTCGTACAGTATCCCAGACATTCTTGGTATGAATCAAATGGTATGGAATAGCAGTGCAGACCTGGCTTAATTGTGAAAATGGAAGGAACCCATCTCTTATAGATGAATAAAGACCTGGGTGTATCCCCAAGATGAGTATCCGAAATCAAAAGCTTGCAACTATACTTGTCTCCTCCTACTAATGACGATTCGAGCAGTAGTCTTTCACTGTATGATAATGTTGTTATATATGTGAGGCATTGCTATCGTCAGTACTAGCTACAATATCATACTGCTAAATATCAGCTATCAAATGTTGGAATTCTTACTTGGCGTGGAGAATCGCGTCACGACATAACGCAAGACTACGAACCACAGCTAAATCCCGTCCTCGATAATTACCACCATATCTTTGTTTACAATTAGTGTCATCAAAGAACTCCCCAAAATCATCGATAATTACCGCTCCAGGGAACGTTCCCCCTTCATTGTTCCAGTGCATATGAAATGCAGCGAAATATTTCTTAATCCCTTCATCATCTTCCACATATCTAATTAAACATAAATCACACCATTCACAACATAAATTGCAAGTAAAAACTACAAAATTTTGGAGAAATGGGTTTGGTTGATAATTCTTACTTCATTTTGATTTTCTGAAAGATATCTGAAGAAGGATCCAGACCCTGAGATAAGAATGGAGGTTTTTTCTCTAATCTGTGTTTGCTGCATATAAAAATCACATCTCTTCCTTGTTCTAAAACATTGTTAACTGCAAACTGGAAGAGAAGTGATGTTTTGCCACTGCAAATGTACAAGGAAGAACACAGATATCCATCAGTCCTGTAATGTTGAAGCTAGTAGAGAGATATTTAGAGAGATAAGGAGAGAGTAGTTACCAAGAAGGAGGACCAGAGAGAAGAGTGATTTGGGGGTCATTATTGTGAGAAGCAGCAGAGTCGTTGTGCTCATCAACTGTTTGTTGCTTGATCCAAAAGAACCTCTTTACCATTTTAAAGGAAACTTTATAAACTCCAAATTTGGGGGCGGGGACAAGGTTCGAACCTACGTTTCATCATGGCGCAACTTTTGGAACTTGTCTTGGTATTTAGACGTGAGTTGATAGTGGGCTGGGCCTGCCAGCTAGTATAACATGCCATGAACAAACACTTTTCGACCGAGTCGGTATGAATCAAATTTTATAGATGCTGGACAACTTTTTATTTTTTGTTTTGCTTTTCAAATTTCTAACTCCGTTTATATTTTTTGGTGCAACGTATTTGAATGAGGTACAATGTTTCACTTGTTTATTGAGTCGTATATTTAACCTAATTGAAACTTTTTCTATATCTATCTTACAAAAACAAATGTGTTTTGCCCAATCCGACGGTCTTGAATTGGACTTTTTAAGAGATCAACGGTTCATATTTCTTTCAAAATGCCTAAAAGTGCTAAAGACAAATCTCGGCTGAAAATGCACCCTGTTTTAAGCCATCATCGGACTCCTTAAATCTCCCAATTCAATGGTATTAATATCACAGTTATTTCTCATTCATGGGTATTAACGCCCGCTAATTAATCCCTTACGTTTTCAATCTTCTTCCTATTAATTTCTTATCAGAATTGATTAGTAGATGTACGCATTCTTCTAAGCATGTAGAGAACCAACCAGAAGACAAATCGGTGCCAAAACGTAAGGTCATTTTTCTAAGTCGCTTTCTCCCATTGTTTAATCTCATCCATCTTTTTCTTTGCTTTTGTTTGAAGTTAGGTGGTTATGTTGCTTACACTGGTGTTACGGTGATGGTGGGCGTGATTGGGAGGTGCTCACTGTTAATATTTCAGTGTGATTGCTCACAGGGTTAGTTATTTAGTTTGAAAATATTATTTAGTATTTGTGTGATTGTTAAATTTATATCACAATTTTTATATCACAATTTTTAATTAGTAAAAAGAAGGGAATACTCTTCAAATCCATAATCCAGGAATCAGTTTTATAGATTACCAAGGTATATATGTTGATTCACGCCTTCACCTACTGAGTTGATTGATGATCGTTTGTATTTTTGTTTAATTTTGAATGTTCTTTTTGTTTTTTCCTATGATATAGAGAAAGAAAGAAATTGGGAATGATGGAGATTTATATATATATAACAGGAGTGACGATGATACTAATGCAGACATAAAGAATGCATTATTATGGCATTTCCAGTTTCCCTCGAGGTTTCTTCTGATTATTTATTCTTTAATTGGAATTATTTGGTTCTACTGTTAGTATAAAATAGATGCATAGATTGGTTAAATCTTTCATTAGGTCTGCAATTTATCTGATATCTTCGTTGTATAGGATAGACATAAGGGATGCGTACTGTTTGCATTCCTTAGTAGTAGTGCGTTTATGAGATTAAAAATCGGGCAATATGCATGTCTATAGTATAATGGTAGACTCACTTATTGGAATTGGAGACGGTTTCATTTGAAACATGTATGTTGTCAATGGTATAATGGAATTTTTGATGTAGTGCCATGTAATTTGTGGCTCAAATTTTGTAAAAGGTATGCAAAATTTGCTTGACGAAGATGACTTAGTGGTGCTTCTTGCTGCACCACATAAACCTCGCATGATTGAGTTCATCTATCAGCGCCTTCAATTGTTATATTCGAGGAGTCAAAGCGCAGTCTTAAAATTTCTATGCGATGATTCTTTTACTATTATTTTATTTTGCAAGATTTGCTATTTGTTTTGGTTATATTTTAGATAAAAATTAGTATTCTCATTTTTTTCTACATCTTGAAGATTAATTACTTAGATTTTTTTTTTAAAATAGAGGGTTCTCCATTTCATTCTTCACCATACTCTCTCAACACTGCAAGGCCACTACTCTCTTAGTTTAGTTTGATTTTTTTTTTCTTCTTAATTTAGGCGGGTTGTACTTTTGCAGATATTTGTTGCGGAAAAATCACTACCATCCATCTTATGTAAATCATTAAGAATCATTACCCATCTTATGTTGTTGCCTTTTCTAGTTTTAAATTGCCAGTCTGGAAATTATCGATTGTTTTAAATTTGTGTAGGCCAAAAAAGTTTGATTGAAAGTTTGGATTCTCTCCTGCAACATGCACAGCTCTTTAAGTATGTCATTTTGAGATAGAGATGATAACCATATCTTGCTCATTTTGTAACTTTTTTAATCTCCTAAATAGTTAGTAGATGCAATGTTGTTTCTTGGGGAACTTTGCACTAATTCTATGTTGGCATATCTTCTCTGTGATTGGTGGCAGATCTTCTCTCGGATTATATACCTTTATGGTGGAAGATCAAACTGATATCAAATATTCCTTTACCTCTCTCATTTGCGTTAACAAAAAATTTCATTACTTTCTCTCCCGTTTAGCTCTTCCCAGATTTTGATACCATTTATTCAGTCTGCTCCTAATGATACAGCGGCCGATTTTGATAAGATAACCTTTTGCATTTGTAGTTTTATCATAGTTTAGATAGTAATAAATATCGGTAAGTTAAAACTCCGATTTTAGATATCACAATTGTTTATGAAAAATCAACTTTAGATGAGTAATAGTTAATCTTTGGAAGGTGAGGGTGTGATGAATTTGGGTTGAACTATTAATCCCTTTGTTGTTGTTAGGGATCCATATAGTGCTAACGTTAACAAAAGTGATATGGTTGACACATTTATATGAAATGAGAATTAATATGGTTTTCTCAATCAACTAATGTTAAGTTTACTTGGACTTATTTTGTTCATCTCTCATGCAAGTATTAGAAAGTGTCGACCAATATATCTATATTAATTATGTAAAATGATAGGTGATAGTATAAAATAGATGCATGGATTGGTTAAATCTTTTATTAGGTCTGCAATTTATCTGATCTCTTCATTGTATAGGATAGACAAAAGGGACGCGTACTGTTTGCATTCCTTAGTAGTAGTGCGTTTATGAGATTAAGAATCAGGCAATATGCATGTCTATAGTATAATGGTAGACTCACTCATTGGAATTGGAGACGGTTTCATTTGAAACATGTATGTTGTCAATGGTATAATGAAATTTTTGATGCAGTGCCATATAATTTGTGGCTCAGATTTTGTAAAAGGTCTGCAAAATTTGCTTGACGAAGATGACTTAGTGGTCCTTCTTGCTCACCACATAAACCTCGCATCATTGAGTTCATCTATCAGCGCCTTGAATTGTTATATTCGAGGAGTCAAAGTGCACGGTCTTAAAATTTCTATGCGATGATTTTTTTACTTTTTTTTTTGCAAGATTTGCTATTTGTTTTGGTTATATTTTAGATAAAAATTAGTATTCTCATTTTTTTCTACATCTTGAAGATTAATTAATTAGATTGTTTTAAAAAAATAGAGGGTTTTCCATTTCATTCTTCACCGTACTCTCTCAACACTGCAAGACCACTACTCTCTTAGTTTAGTTTGATTTTGTTTTCTTCTTAATTTAGGCGGGTTGTACTTTTGCAGATATTTGTTGCGGGAAAATCAGTACCATCGATCTTAGGTAAATCATTAAGAATCATTACCCATCTTATGTCGTTACCTTTTCCAGTTTTAAATTGCCAATCTGGAAATTATCGATTATTTTAAATTTGTGTAGGTCAAAAAAGTTTGATTGAAAGTTTGGATTCTACTGCAACATGTACAGCTCTTTAAGTATGTCATTTTGAGATAGAGATGATAACCATATCTTGCTCATTTTGTAACTTTTTTAATCTCCTAAATAGTTAGTAGATGCAATGTTGTTTCTTGGGGAACTTTGCACTAATTCTATGTTGGCAGATCTTCTCTCTGATTGGTGGCAGATCTTCTCTCGGATTATATACCTTTATGGTGGAAGATCAAACTGATATCAAATATTCCTTTACCTCTCTCATTTGCGTTAACAAAAAATTTCATTACTTTCTCTCCCGTTTAGCTCTTCCCAGATTTTGATACCATTTATTCAGTCTGCTCCTAATGATACAGCGGCCGATTTTGATAAGGTAACCTTTTGCATTTGTAGTTTTATCATAGTTTAGATAGTAATAAATATCGGTAAGTTAAAACTCCGATTTTAGATATCACAATTGTTTATGAAAAATCAACTTTAGATGAGTAATAGTTAATCTTTGGAAGGTGAGGGTGTGATGAATTTGGGTTGAACTATTAATCCCTTTGTTGTTGTTAGGGATCCATATAGTGCTAACGTTAACAAAAGTGATATGGTTGACACATTTATATGAAATGAGAATTAATATGGTTTTCTCAATCAACTAATGTTAAGTTTACTTGGACTTATTTTGTTCATCTCTCATGCAAGTATTAGAAAGTGTCGACCAATATATCTATATTAATTATGTAAAATGATAGGTGATAGTATAAAATAGATGCATGGATTGGTTAAATCTTTTATTAGGTCTGCAATTTATCTGATCTCTTCATTGTATAGGATAGACAAAAGGGACGCGTACTGTTTGCATTCCTTAGTAGTAGTGCGTTTATGAGATTAAGAATCAGGCAATATGCATGTCTATAGTATAATGGTAGACTCACTCATTGGAATTGGAGACGGTTTCATTTGAAACATGTATGTTGTCAATGGTATAATGAAATTTTTGATGCAGTGCCATATAATTTGTGGCTCAGATTTTGTAAAAGGTCTGCAAAATTTGCTTGACGAAGATGACTTAGTGGTCCTTCTTGCTCACCACATAAACCTCGCATCATTGAGTTCATCTATCAGCGCCTTGAATTGTTATATTCGAGGAGTCAAAGTGCACGGTCTTAAAATTTCTATGCGATGATTTTTTTACTTTTTTTTTGCAAGATTTGCTATTTGTTTTGGTTATATTTTAGATAAAAATTAGTATTCTCATTTTTTTCTACATCTTGAAGATTAATTAATTAGATTGTTTTAAAAAAATAGAGGGTTTTCCATTTCATTCTTCACCGTACTCTCTCAACACTGCAAGACCACTACTCTCTTAGTTTAGTTTGATTTTGTTTTCTTCTTAATTTAGGCGGGTTGTACTTTTGCAGATATTTGTTGCGGGAAAATCAGTACCATCGATCTTAGGTAAATCATTAAGAATCATTACCCATCTTATGTCGTTACCTTTTCCAGTTTTAAATTGCCAATCTGGAAATTATCGATTATTTTAAATTTGTGTAGGTCAAAAAAGTTTGATTGAAAGTTTGGATTCTACTGCAACATGTACAGCTCTTTAAGTATGTCATTTTGAGATAGAGATGATAACCATATCTTGCTCATTTTGTAACTTTTTTAATCTCCTAAATAGTTAGTAGATGCAATGTTGTTTCTTGGGGAACTTTGCACTAATTCTATGTTGGCAGATCTTCTCTCTGATTGGTGGCAGATCTTCTCTCGGATTATATACCTTTATGGTGGAAGATCAAACTGATATCAAATATTCCTTAACCTCTCTCATTTGTGTTAACAAAAAATTTCATTACTTTCTCTCCCGTTTAGCTCTTCCCAGATTTTGACACCATTTATTCAATCTTCTCCAAATGATGGAGCGGCCGATTTTGATAAGGTAACCTTTTGCATTTGTAGTTTTATCATAGTTAGATGGTAATAAATATCAGTAAGTTGAAATCTAAGACTATTTAAGATTTTGGTTTAACAAAATAAGAAGTAGACAGAGATAGGTTTAACAGAAGATAACTTCTTTGATTATTTTCGTACACAGTTTATCAAAAGAGATACAAAGTATATATACATAAACTTCCTTGAACTGCAAGGTAAGAGTGTTTCCTAACTAAACTTGATTTCCTAAAATACAATTTGCTTGACAAACAGGGTATCATGTGTCATGTTGCACGCGTACCAGATGATGAGTTAACACCCTCCCGCAAGCGTAACGGGTTATCCTGAACCGTTAGCTTGAATCGTAAAAGAGAAAACCGATCTTTAGAGAGTGGTTTTGTAAATATATCCGCAATTTGATATTTAGATGATATAAAACGAACATCAAGAAGTTTGGAAGCAACCCGATCACGAACAAAATGATAGTCAATTTCTATATGCTTCGTCCGAGCATGAAATATAGGATTGACTGTGAGATAAGTTGCACCAAGATTGTCACATCATAATATGGGAGGAGAACGTGTAGATATACGAAGCTCCGAAATGAGCGACTGAATCCACATAATTTCAGCAGTAGCAATAGCGAGTCCCCGATATTCAGCTTCAGTACTAGAATGAGATACTGTTTTCTGTTTACGAGCACTCCAGGAGATAATATCTCCACCTAAATAAACACAATATCCACTAGTAGAACGACGATCATCAAGAGAACCAGCCCAATCACAATCGGTATATGCACTGAAAGATAATTGTAAATAAGGTGATGGCCGAAGAAGTATACCAAAGGTACTTGTACTCTTGAGATAACGAAGAATACACTTAACTAAACCCCAGTGAAACTCGGTAAGAGCATGCATAAATTGACAAACTTTATTGACAGCATATACAAGATGGACGAGTAAATGTTAAATATTGCAATGCTCCAACAATACTACGGTATTCAGTAGCATCAGCTAATAAAGTGCTACGATCAGAAGAAATATCACCAGAAGTACTCAGTGGAGTGGTAATTGGTTTGACTCCATCCATTTTTGCGCGAATAAGAAGATCATGAGCATAACGTTGTTGGGAAAGAAATAAATCCGAAGAAGTACGAGTTTCCTCGATGCCAAGAAAATATAATAATTGACCAATATCTTTAATTGCAAATTCTTGTTGTAAACGAGTGAGAATAGAGGTGATACATGTGGTACTGGAGCCAGTATCAATAATGTCATCCACATAGACCAAAAAATAAATAGCACCATAAGTGCCATTGTAAATAAACAATGACGTGTCACACTTCGAAGTAACAAACCCAATTTGTAGCAAAAAGGTACTAAGTCTGTGGTACCACGCACGAGGAGCCTGTTTAAGTCCGTAAAGAGAACAATATAGTTTTCACACATGTATAGGAAAACGAGAATCCACATAACCTGGAGGCTGTTTCATGTACACCTCTTCTTGAAGTTCTCCATATAAGAAGGCATTCTGCACATCAAGCTGATGAATAGGCCAATTGGAAGATAAGGCCAATGTAAGAATAATACGTATAGTACATGGTTTAATAACCAGACTAAACGTTTCAGAGTAATCAATCCCCTCTTGTTGATTGTAACCTCTTTGCAACCAAGCGAGATTTACGACGTGCAATTGTACCATCAGGATTGTGTTTGATACAAAAAAACCCATTTACATCCAATAACGTTCATAGAAGGATCATATGGTACTAGTGACCATGTACCATTTCGAATTAATGCATTGATCTCGTCATCGGAGGATACACGCCAATCCGGATCTTTATGATCCTGTGAAATACAAGTAGGTTCACTAAGGGAATCACATACCAGTGCGTATTTAGAGTTGGGTTTAAAAATGCCATCCTTATACCATGTCACCATTGGATGTGTCGAAAGAGTAGGTAGTACATCAGAAGCTGAACACTAGAGTCTGTTGCCGTATGTGTAGATCCTAAGACGTCAAAAGAATACACAGGAGTTGGTGCTGGAGACTGATCATTAGGTGGAAAAAAATACACTTGGGAGGCAGGTGTAGACAACATTCAATCTGAGGTAGTATCAACAGTTTCATCTTGAACTGGTTGTGGATTTAACAAAGACCGAGGAGCTGTAGATGACGTCAATTGCTGAGTAGATGGAGACTGCGGTGCAGGAGACTGAGAAGACACCAATTGCTGAGTAGATAAAAGCTGCCTTGTTGGAGACCGAGGAGAATTCAGTGACTGAGCAGATGAAAGTTGCCTTGTTGGAGACCGAGGAGAATGCAGTTGCTCGACAAGTGGAGATGAACGAACTATAGACTGTCTAACAGAAGCTGTGCGATCTGACAGCACCGGAGGGACAGTGTAACGAGCAGAAGAAACCATAAGTAAAGAGACAGATAAGGGAGAAGATGGAGTTACCTGTGAAGTAGTCAGATGCCGGAGAAGGTGATGATGCAGATGCGAAGGAAAAGGTAGTCTCGTAAAAAACAACATGACGGCTGACGTAGATTCGACCCATAGGAATATGAAGACACTTATAACCTTTGTGAGCTGGACTATAGCCAATAAAAACACAAGGAGAAGAAAGAGGATCCATTTTTTGAGACCTACACGGATGCAAGTGAGGATAACATAGAAAACCAAATACACGAAGAGAAGTGTAATCAGGTGGGAGACCAAAAAGATCTTCATATGAAGAGGAATTATTAACGGAAATCAAAGGGACACGATTCATTAAATAACAAGCAGTGTAAAACGAATTATACCAGTATGAAGACAACACAGAAGCCATATTTAAGATTGTAAGACCAGTTTCACGAATATGACAATGACGACGTTTAAACAAACCATTTTGCTCAGAAGTATGTGGGCATGAAAAACGATGAAAAATTCCAAGTTTCTGGAGATACGGAGTAAGTTTGCGATACTCAACAGCATTGTCAGACTGAAATATTTTTATCTTTCGATTAAAAATATTTTCAACATGCTTTTGGAACAAAAAGAATATAGAAAAGACATCAGATTTCTGAGACATAGGAAACATCCAAGTAAAACGACTATACACATCAATAAATATGACATAATATTTGTAACCTTCATTAGATAAAATATGTGAGGGTCCCTATACATCCGAGACAATTAAATCTAATGGATTCAAATAAATAGTTGTACTAGATTTAAATTGTAACTTATGACTCCTATGCTCATGACAAGATGAACAAAAACTAATAGTTTGGTTTGAAATCGAAAGAGAAAACTGAGAAATAACTTTGCGAACTGTGCGCATCATTGGATGCCACATTCTAGCATGTCAGGCTTGTAAACTAGCACGTTCTCCTATACAATCTTTAGGAGATTGAGACGAGTAACCGAGTTGATAAAAACCACCCTTCCTACTGCCACGAAGAAGAACCTTCCCGGTACATCGATCCTTCACAAAATAAAAATTTGGATGAAATTCAAATAAGACATTATTATCAGTAGTAAGACGAGAAACAAATAAGAGGTTGTGAGAGATTCGTGGTGCAAAAAGAACATTGCAAAGCAGCAACTTATGATTGTGAGTTCCCAAAATAGAGGAACCAACATTAGAAATTGGTATAGAAAAACCATTATGCAGTTGTATTTGGTCAGGACCAGTATACTTAGTTGGAAATTGAATACGAGAAAAATCATTGGTGATATGATCTGTAGCACCACTGTCGGGAGTCCACGAGGGTGATGGTAGTAAGCCAGGTCCATGAGTAGCATATGCGCGTGGTGCAGATGATGGTGGTTGACGCCTAGGTGGACGGAAGCTTCTGTCAAAACGGTTCCAATAATCTTGGGCTTCATGATTTTTACGCCCACAAAGCTGACAGGGTACTTCAGAACGAGAAGGCCCACGTGGAGGTTGTGGTCTGTTATTTCCAGAGAAACGAGATGGAGCAAACATCGAAGTATTTGGTGCTGCAGAGACAGTTGGTGAAGCAAAACGTGATGGAGGCTGTCGAGATGGTGCATCGTTATTAGCCACAGGTTGAACATTCAACGTTTTGGTCTGATGTTCCATTCGTAACTCAAACGTAAGCAGAAACGTAAGAAAGTCCTCGACTGTAAGAGAGCTCATAGTGGTGGTGAGAGATGTAACAATAGCATCATAAGAACTGTCTAAACCAGCAAGAAGACAATGGCGAAATTCTTTATCTGTAACCTTAGTGTTAGCAGCAGCAAGACTATCGACTAAATCTCGAGCATGATCAATATATGCTCGCATGGTTTGATATCCTTTCGTAAGTGCTCGTAACTCGCAGTGGAGATGATGAATTTGAGCATCGGATTTAGAGGCATACTGAGCTTCAAGAGAGTCCCAGATTTCTTTGGAAGTTATGAGACGATGAACATGACGACAAAAAAGCAGGTGTAAGAGACGAGAACAACCAACTTACCAGGATTTTTATCCTGTTTTATCCACGAAGCAAACGCCGGATTGGGAGCGTCATCAGCAAGAGCAGGTGTAGGACAGGGTTTGGTACCGGTGACATGGCCATCTAAATCATAGCCTTGGAGATAGGGTAGAAACTGAGCACGCCATAGGGAATAATTGTTTTCATCGAGTTTAACTGTGATTACATGGTGAGGTTGAGAACACTGAACGGAAACCATTGTTGAAGTTTGTGAGGGTATAGAAGATGAGATAACTGCAGAGATTGTAGAAGAAATTGTAGAGGAAACAGTGGAGGATTCGATAGACATAGTTTTGGGGATCTAAAACCGCTCTGATACCAAGCTAAGACTATTTAGGGTTTTGGTTTAACAGAAGAAGAAGTAGACAGAGATAGGTTTAACATAAGAGAACTTCTTTGATTATTTTCGTACACATTTTATCAAAAGAGATACAAAGTATATATACATAAACTTCCTTGAACTGCAAGGTAAGAGTGTTTCCTAACTAAACTTGATTTCCTAAAATACAATTTGCTTGACAAACAGGGTATCGTGTGTCATGTTGAAGACGTACCAGATGATGAGTTAACATTGAAATTCCGATTTTAGATATCACAGTTGTTTATGAAAAATCAACTTTAGATGAGTAATAATTGTTGGAATCTTGCAACAATTGAAGAAACGTCAGATGTATCAAACAATAAATATAAAGAACAGTATCAAACAACTCTACCACGAACAAATTGATGAGGGCAGAATCACAGGTTCAACAAGCTGTCCTTAACACATTAGTTCGCGGGTATACTCTGAAGTAATGCTAAACCCCAACGTGCGAAGATGTGTCCATGATAAGACTGCCCGATATAACTTGAGTTAGCACAACGCAAGTTACCCACTCTTGAACTCAGCAACAGGGATGGAAGCAAAACGCCGCACAAAATATAAGAAGAAGAAGAAAAGTAGACCTAGAGATAGTCGCTGCTTGTGTGTTTTTAAAACAGAATTTCGAGTCATATTTATAGGATGAGATACTTGCAAATCAAGTTAGGTTTTTTGTTTTCTTCAAAAACTCGTAAAAAGAATTTCCCACAAATAAAACTCTTAAAAAATAATTTTTGAATTAAATTCCTAAAGAAAAAATTCTCCCAAAAATAAATCCGTGTAGGAAAGGGACTTGGTGCATGGTATACGCGTATATCGCATGGGTCAAAATATGTATGATTATATAGTGGAGCTCCTCTTTAGTTTTCCACAATGTGGGACTAAAGGTTCCACTTCATTCACCCAAAAATGAGTGAGTATCCTTAGACCTTTAGGTCATTAGATCAAACCATACGAAGACCATAAAATCTTTTTAATTAAAACTCATTTTCTCCAACAATAATTTATCTTTGGAATCTGAGGGTGTGATGAATTTGGGTTGAACTATTAATCCCTTTGTTGTTTATAGGGATCCATATAGTGCTAACATTAACAAAAGTGATATGGTTGACACATTTATATGAAACGAGAATTAATATGGTTTTCTGAATCAACGAACGTTAAGTTTACTTGGACCTATTTTGTTCATCTCTCATGCAAGTATTAGAAAGTGTCGACCAATATATCTATATTAATTATGTAAAATGATAGGTGATAGTATGATACAGCTCACTAATTAACTTTGCAAACAGCTTTTTTGGAGGAGTCGTTGATGCACATAATTTTCTCCAATTACCACCAGCTCCATCTTCGGAAGCCAATAGCTTTAGTAGGCTTACAAGTGGTACGTCGTTTGGAATATGCTGATGTTTCTCATCAACCTCTTGAAGTTGTAGTTACTACAAGTGGAGCTTCTACGCTTAGACGAGACATGCCCACATCTTCTGTTGGTGTATCTTATAAAATCACCCATAGAAAGTTATCCTTGAAAACTTTTCAGAGATTCTGGTGGTGAAGGCAAGATTGAGATTACATCATAACTTCTAAGGCAAAGTCTTGGATTATAAAGAAACAGATTTCATGGCCATGGAAGGAAATAAACCAGAATATGATTTTGAATAGTAAAGTAAGCTGCACATCTAATACGGTAGCAGGCCTCTTCGTAAGTTTGATAGAAAAACAGATTTGTTGTATCATGACATATTCCTTTTTTGAGAAGAAAAGGTAATACTATTCATTATGACATCTTGAATTCTTGACAGGGGAATACACGGATTTCTAATCTTATCAAAAAACGAAACAGATTCTTTGACATCTTGATAACGGTCATTACCTTTATTTTCTTACCGTAATTAATCATCATGCAAAGATGGGGTGTTTCCAATAACAAACCGATTATGTTTGCACTATTATCAAGAACAAAAAATTGGGACTGGCCGCGGTTCCTGGCTACCTGACAGTCCCTGTGCTGCCGTCTGCATCTACATATAATACTATACATTATCATCAAGATATAGAGAATAAAACTTTCATTTTGAAGCCCAAAGCCATGCCAAAGCCCACTCCATTAAGGTCGGGCTAGACATGCCAAATAGTGAAATAGAGTTCCTACCTGGAGTTGATTTTAAAAAATTCTAAAGTAATAATTGGAATTTGGATATTAAGCGGGTTTTAAAACAATTTAAGTATTAATCTTCAAGATGTGGGAAAAAAACGAGAATACGAATTTTGATGCAAAGTATAAACAACACACAAAGCAAATCTTGTAAAAAAAAAATCATCGTATAGAATTTTGCTAACTTGCCCGTAATTTTGAGAAGTATTTCAGAAAAATTAATCAAATAAAATTAGATAAAGGCTTAGTTTGGTAGTGCTGCGGTTTTAGTGAAAGCATTTTTCTGTTGTGCATTGTTGTGCTGTGTTGTGAGAAAAACGCAGTTAGACGTTTGGTAAAATATTAATTAAAGATAAAGCTTATTAAAAAAAGAAATCAAACTGTGTTTGACAAAATATGGCTTTGTAGCAAATGAAAAAAAACAGACACATTTCTGAAAATAGTATTATTCAATTTTATTGGGTTTAAAAATAATTAGTTCTTTTACTATAAAATATAAATATATATAATATTAAATTTACTAATTGTTATTATTATTATTATTTTGAAAAATGTTATTTTACTTAACCACTTATTAATATATGTACAATTTTCAAACAAAAATCAAAGTTTTAAATTTTATTCTTGACAAATTAAATGAAATGGTATATAAAATATTTTGAAAATAAAAAATAATAATATTTAAAGAATAAAATATTGATTGTATATAGGTTTAAGGGTAACTTTTGTCATTTACAAAATAAAAAAGATAAATGAAGCATTAAATTTAGATGAGACTAAAACTTATATGCTTTTATAGCTTTTACAAGCTTCTCTTCCACACATGAGGAATTTAGAAAGTGTTTTTGATAAATTGTGCTTTAATTTTTTTTTACTAAACACTAATTTCAAAAATTATTAACATATATAAGTTTTGAAAGTGCTTTTATAAAAATAAAACCATTACCAAACCGAGCCAAAATCTCTTCTGATAAGACATGGAAAGAAGAATCAGATGTTCCCCATATATGTTCTCATCGAGGTTTTGTTTCAACAATTATACAATTAACCAAGTTATTGGACAGTTACCAACCCATGCTATTTGCAGATATACTAGGCTAGCCTATTAAACTTTAGGGAAAGTATGAATCTTCCAATTTACTAATCGGGTTGCAACATTCTTTAGACTCCTATGAGTACATGGCTGGGTCGGGCGAGTATATGCAAATCGAGTATTTTTGAGTATTATTTACATTCTTCAAGAATATTAGAAGCCAAATCCAGGACCGTTACGACACGGGTCATATACTAGTGTGTTTGAATAAAATATAATGTTACACGGGTTTGTCCGGATATATGTTTGACCGAAAAGCTTTTTCTATAATTTTATTATCCTTAGAGGCGAACATGATTAGTCAGGTGCAGATTAGGATATACCGAGTCAGATTTAAATAAGTTGAATCTTTCTATGGACTATACAGTTAAATCTCACGGTTTCATTTTTTTTTATTCATATTTCGGATGACTCGGTTATATATTTGTTCCACTTCGTATTTGAGTGACGTATAATTTTATCCTGGATAAATTGGGACCTATGCAACTTAATTGGGGCCTATAGCTACATGATAAAATAGGGTCATTAAGAAGTAATTCATAGAAACCCCTTAACCAATTATTTTCTTAATGGATAATTTACCTCTGATTAATTAGTGTTAATTCAGGTGATTAGTGGTAAAGTATAGTGTTAGATGTGAAATTAACTTGTGTTAATTAATCATGTGAACATGAAAAATGTTGAAAATTTGAAAATTTTTGAAGAACACCAACTCAGAATCGGTATATGTATGTTGTCAAAAACATATACCGATTGTAATCTCAAAAGCATACAGAGATTTTTTGAAACTAGCTTCTACCCAGAATCGGTTTATATGGACATGCAAATCAACCGATTATCCATAATTGGTTTATCTTGGCATGAACGTAAACCGATTGTGGGTAAATTTTCTCTTTTTTATCTGTGAATTATGTGTTGTTAAACATCAAATAAAATTAAAATTCATTCTATACCCGAGTTTATGTAATGAAATCGAGTATGATTTCATACTCATTTTATGATCGAGTATTAACTGAAAAAATGGGTTAACCAGAATCGGTTTACACGATACATATGTAAAAACCGATTCCTGACATTGCACATCTGGAATCGGTTTATAAGAATGCTCATGTAATCCGATTCTAACAAAAAAAAGATAAAGAAAAATCGAGAACAACAATCGGCTTACTCGACACATATATAAAATCCGATTCTAACATTATACATCAACAATCGGTTTTTATAAGTGCTAATGTAATCCGATTCTGGTTCAAATTTCTCGAACCAGAAAAAATATCAAGGGCAATCGGTCTTTGTGGGCATGAACATAAACCGTTTCTATTTGCATTCGGATCACATATACATTAAGGTTAACCGATTCTGATAAACCAAGAAAAATTTGATTTCAAAATTTTCAATTTTTGAGTAATTTTAATTTTATAGGATTGGGTTGAGAAGAAAAGAAGAAGAATCAGTTGAAGTGGAGATGGAAATGAATTGGATTTTGATTTTAGTTTTTAATTTTATGATTTTAGTTTTATGATTTTGATTTTGATTTTTAATTTTTATGATTTTGATTTTAGTTTTTAATTTTATGATTAGGGTTTGACGGTCACAAATTAGTAATATTAATATTTGATAGAGGGTTAAACGGTAGTTTCATCAAACTTAGACACCTCTTATCATTCTTTATGTGGTGGATGAAAAAAATCCATATACCTCAATTTAGCCGGGAATTTTATACCGATGTTGGACTGGACTGAATACTTTCAGGGTGTTAGTCCTCAAGGGAGTTGGGGGAGTTGGGTGTAGTTGTTTTTTTTCCCGTTAGTCGTGAGGGAGTTCGAGGGAGTCTCTCAAAATCCCTGTTAATCGTGGGAGAGTTTAGAAGAGTCTCCCAAACCCTAAAAAACCCCGTTAGTCGTGGGGGAGTTTGAAAAAAACTCTTAAACTCACTGTTAGTGGTAAAAATTAGAATGATAGGGAGTTTGTTTTTTTTTGGGAGTTCTGGGGAGTTCAAGGGAGTTTATAGTGTATCTTTGCCTCACTCCAAATCTCTCAAAAAAGTAGAAATTTTGGGAGGGTCTCTCAAACTCCCTACACTCAACACACCAAACTCTCTCAAACTCCATATACTCTCTTACACTCACTCAAAATCCCAAAATTTAAAATACATTAAACTCCCTTCAACTCATTCGTGGACTAACCCCTGTTTTTATATTCCATAATTCCACTATTTCTGAGTCACATATAATAAGCTAATAAGCCAGACTCAAATAAAACGAGTCATGAGCCGGATTCCTCCGACTCCACACACTTTTATCTTATTTGGTCTTTTTATGCCACTCTTTTTACACCGGTTCTCTACATGTAAACCCTAGGGTTATATTCGTCTCTCCTGCGAAAACTGTTATAAACTCAGTTAGGGTTTTGAGGCTTCTTTTATTCTCAGAAACAAAGTGGCGGAGGAGGGTTAGCTCCAGAGGCGGAAGAAGAAGAAGGAGAAGAAGATTAGGTTAAACCTAATTTACAGTCGAAGAACTCAATCATGGTTCGTAATCTCTCTGTATTTCAACTTTTTAAAGTTTAAGAATCCTTCTTCCAGTTAAGATTTTCATTTTTTTTTAATCTCGCACTGATGTTCTGAAGCGTTCGTCTTGTCTTTAATTGTTGAGTGATGAAGTTTAATTTGAGGTGCCGGAAGTATGATTTGCTTTGTGATCATCTCATTTGTGTAGTTTAGTTGAGATTTTGATTGTGGATTTGATTGATATTAGGGATTTGTAAAGTTTTACATTGTTACACTTCCTGGTTGTAGATTTTTTTTTCCTTAGGACAAATCTTGGTTTTGTGTGGATATGCAATTTTTTGCTAATTTTTTTTGTGGATTTACTTGTATTCTGGATATTTTTATATGTTAATCTTTGAATCTGAATAGCTAAAAGGTTGATATATATTGGCAGTATGACCTAGTAGGATGAAAATCTGGATGTTTGAATGAATTTGAAGAGGCATTGTAACCATGGTGGGCACTAGGGGAGTTAGACTTGTTTGGCTAGTTCTCCCCTACGGCCACTATGAAGTCTTGACTGTCTACTTTTTCATTAGATTGCTGATTCCTCAACTATTGGCTGGTTTCCTGCAATGAGCTTATGTTCTTCTTTTTGTTCAGTTTCATTTCTAGATGGACAATGGAGAAAACATCGCCAAAACCCTTACTCTTAATTGGGAATTGGGGAACACCCAATCCCATGGGAGAGTCGGTTTTGGTGATGTTTTTTTCATTGTTTGTAAGGAATTGTTGTTATATAAATGCCTCTCAGAGTAGCCATATGAGTTTTTGGGAGATTTATTTCTTCTAATTTTCAGTCTCATATCTGGTTTAGTGATGAGGCATAAATTGACTCAGTCTTTTTCTAGTTCTTAGAAATTGATCTTTTTCAGAGCTTTTTGATTTTGGACTTCACAGAAAATTTTATTGTTTTCAATCTGGTCCTTCAATCAGCTCTGATACATCTAATACTTGCATTGGTCCTCCATTTTCTGATCTATATTTTGCTTGGGTTATTAATTAAGATTTGCCTTCGAATAACTGGATGTGGAAAATTCAGACCACATTCAGTTCAGACAAGTGCATAGAATAAATATATGAGGGGATTGTGTTGGAATTCTTCACCTTCCTTTTAAATCAATCTTAGTGGGAAGGAATGATTTTCCTTTCTTATGATTGATTCAACATTTAATTTTTTACTCTTACAAATGTGTGATTGATAGTTGTCAAGGTTAGTAGAATGAGTGTGTAATGTAAGTTACAGAAAGGTGTATGCAGGTTCTGAGACTCTATACTTGCCGGGATCCAATCTAAAATTCTAAACCCTAAGCGAAGTGACGATAAAATTCATTGCTCAATCCACTGAATTCTGTGATGTTACTCTTGAATCTCGACAGGTTCTGATCGCTCTGGGAATTAGATAAACACCCGATGTTAACCCGAGGTCTAGTGACTGTTATCAATTTGGGTGTTAAATGAAATAAATCGATTAAGCATGGTATCTAGAAATTCATAACTCTGTAAGTGCATTCCAATAGAATGTCCCCTGTTATTGTCCAATGTAATTGCATTTGTTGTATTTCTGTTGATGTTGTGAGTTTCAAGGATGTTTGTATGAATTGCTGAAAATGCAAAGGTTCCTTACACTTGTAGTACATTCCAAAGATGTTGTATCCTAACTGTTCGATAATTCTCAGGCGAGGGGATTGAAGAAGCATTTGAAGAGGCTTAATGCCCCAAAGCATTGGATGCTCGATAAACTTGGAGGCGCATTTGTAAGTAAATGATTGATTTACATTTTTAAGTTTACAAAGGATGCAATGCTTACTCGCTAGGCGAACTTTCTGTTGTGCAGGCTCCCAAGCCATCATCAGGTCCACACAAATCTAGGGAATGTCTACCCTTGATTCTTATCCTGCGAAACAGATTGAAGTACGCCCTTACCTACCGCGAGGTTATTGCTATTTTGATGCAAAGGCACATTCTTGTTGACGGGAAAGTGCGAACAGACAAGACCTATCCATCTGGATTCATGGGTACGTGTGCCTAATGTACTCCTTCACTTGCTCTATTTCTTCATTTTAGTCTGAATTTTCTTAACATGTTTCCATAGAGAAATGCTATCTATGATCATAGTCTTAAAAGTATGTGAAACCCTGATATTGCTTCTTTGTCAACCTTTAATAGATGTTATATCGATTCCCAAGACAAACGAGAACTTCCGTCTTCTGTATGACACCAAGGGTCGCTTCCGTCTCCACTCGATCAAGGATGAAGAAGCTAAGGTTAGTCCTTTTATGCTCATTTGTTATGCCATGCTTGTCTGTTGAATGTTTCACAGCTCTAATACTTGGTTTACTTTTACTAAAGGCTATACCCTCCATGTATATTACCAGTTATTTTAGTCACCATATTTCCCTGTCTATGTTTAAAGAAAATTTCCTCTCCATGTAGATTCCCAGTTATTTATTTTAATCATTGCGGTGTGCAGCCTCTGTTAAATGAAAATTATTTTTCTTGATCTCATAAATGAAAAATTCTCCTCTTTGCAGTTCAAGTTATGCAAGGTTAGAAATGTACACTTTGGAAGTAAGGGTATCCCATACATTAACACCTTCGATGGTCGCACCATCCGTTACCCTGACCCTCTCATCAAGGCTAATGACACCATCAAGCTAGATCTCGAGAGCAACAAGATTGTGGATTTTATCAAGTTTGATATTGGTAATGTCGTCATGGTTACTGGAGGTAGAAACAGAGGCCGTGTTGGTGTTATCAAGAACAGAGAAAAGCATAAGGGAAGTTTCGATACCCTTCACATCCAGGACTCTACAGGCCATGAATTTGCCACCCGTCTGGCCAATGTGTTCACCATTGGTAAGGGTACCAAGCCATGGGTTTCACTCCCCAAGGGCAAGGGTATCAAGTTGTCTATCATAGAAGAAGCAAGAAAGAGACTTGCTGCTCAAGGAGCTGCAACCGCTTAAAGCTCATGGAAGGTGTCAGCCATCATGAGGTGTAATGTTTTGAGGCTTATTTAGTGAATCTTAGCTTAAAAAAAAACAATTGCTGTTTTAGTTTATCCCTACTTTATTGAACAAAATTTTGAAGCTAACTCTGCTTTGCTGAGGATGTTATAGTTTGATCTGCTTTCTTTAGTGTCATTTACTCTTTTTCTGATGTTAATACTTTTTTTTTTCAGTTCTGCATCATTCAATCCATCTTTAGCTTCAAAAAATGTATGTTCAGATGCCATAGGATTAGTCAAAACAGGATTCCCATCCTTGTTGAGGAACTTTTTTATTTCGCATTTGGATACCATGCAGCTTCGGTTTTTGTGATGGATGAGTTTTGGGAGATTCTTTCTTCCAATTTTCAGTCTCGTATCTGGTTTAGTGATGAGGCATAAATTGATTCAGTCTTTTTCTAGTTCTTAGAAATTGATTTTTTTTTCAGATCTTTTTGATTTTGGACTACAGAAAATTTTATGTGTTTTTCATTCGAGACATTCAATCAGCTCTGATACATGATAGAATACTTGCATTAATTTTCCATGTTGTGATTTGCTTTTTTATCTGGGTTGTTCACTGAATTTCTGTTCTAGTTTGCCTTCGAATAACTGGATGTGGAAATTTGAGATCACATCCGGTTCAGACAAGGGCATAGAATAAATTTACGAGGGGAATGGTGTTGGGATTTATTTCTTCACCTCCCTCTTGAATCTATGTTGGTGGAAAGGAATGATTTTCCTTTCTTAGATTGTTCCCCAACCGAAATGAGGATAAAATTCATTTCTCAGATGTTACTCTTGGATCTCCGACAGTTCTGATCTCTCTGGGAATTAGAAAAGTGAAAAATACTAGACCCCCTATTATATGGGTTTAATATATAGAAGTCCGTTAAATGGATCCTCCCTTATCATCACTTTTTAATATTTCTAGGTCCATAATTTTAGATTTCGCGACTTGGTAATAAAGTTTAGGGTTTGCGGAAAATTCGTAATACCAAAAATACCCTTTACTATATATACCTAATGAAATAGGCTAAAGGTTTCATTTAACGATTCATTTTCATTTTCACTTTCTCTCACTTCTCACTCGTCTCTGTTCTGAAGAAGATTAGGGTTCTTTTATCAAAACGAAGAAAACAATTGCAGAGAGCAAGAAAACGATTCTCGCTCCATCGATCTTCGCTGAGGACGTTTACGTATTACAGAAGAACGAAAGCAGGAATGAGATAAATCTCAATCTAAGAAGATCTTAAGATTCCAACAAATCCTAAACGTAGTTCGAGCACCGCCGATCTTGATTTTGTAAGAAGAAATCTCAATCTAAGAGGAGAATCAGAAGATTACGATTGAACCACTACAATTTCATCATCAAATCTAAGAAATGAGATAATTTTTTCTCCTAACCTCTGTTTTCTCTTTAGAGTGATAATTTTGTTTTGAAAAATCAGATTTACGGCGATAAAATCTAATTTCTAACCAATTTTTTTATTCAATTTACAATTAGAGTCTATATTTGTGATTGTCTCTCTTTAATCTTTGTTTTGAGACAAAAGAAAATTTAGAAGAAGTTACGCAAAAATAAATAAATTAGGGTTCGAGATTGACATTTGATCGATCTCTCAATCCCCTATCCTGATTAAAAATCCAACTTCAGATTAGTAATGAGAACATCTAAATCTCCATTATCCATCTAACCTTTTCAGGTTTGAGTTATTCTCAATTTTTTCCCTAACCAGGAACTTCTGAAATTATTATTACAGCTTCAATGAAATGATTGCAATTAGTTGTTCCTGTACTTGCAGTTAAGAAACAAGGTTTGTAACCTATGATTTCCAGTAACTGATGAAGAAAAACAATTCGGAATGAGTTATTGAGGATCAATTCAATTGTTTTTAACTCTTTAGTATTATATACAGATTGTATCAACTTTATAGTCTGAGTTTACTGTTCTCTTTTTCTTCAGAATTAGATACATGTGCAATTTCTTACAGAATTCAATATTACGATTTGTCATCCCTAGCTTATTTGTTCTTATGAATATATTGTTCTTGAACTTCACTACAGAATCTAAAAGTTTCAAAAGAAAGTTGGTCTCTCCTGCATCAGCAAGAGTAATTACAACTTTGAGAAACCTTTCTTGTGCCTCACGAGGATGCTTGCAAGGTACTATCAAGTTTTCTATACTTGCTCTAGTTTGTTCAGTTATGAGATAGATTTGACTGTTCTGTATACACTGGTTTTTGATTTTTGAATGTCCTGTTTTATTCATTTGTATGAGAAGTGTTCTAGCTTCTACGGTACTAATATCATTTGCTTTTCATGTAATTACTAAGAAGGCTGACCCCAAGGTGCTGGCTAACAAAGCTGCCAAGGCTGTCAAAGCTGGAGTATTGGCAGTGTAACTACTAGTTACACATACTAATTAGATGTGTAACTTCTAGGTACACAAGATAAATGAATTTGTATCTACTAGTTACACATGAAAATTAGATGTGTAACTCATAGTTACACATGCTAATTTGATGGGATATGCATATGTAACCTAATATGAAACTTATATCTGTTAACTCTTAGTTACACTTGTCATATGCATGGTTATTCTCTTGATTTCTTGCGTAATTTTGTATGTGAATCTACAGACTATAAAATGTTGCCGATGTTTTGGTCTGAGGTAAAATCCTTTGTTGTTTCTCAGTAGTTGTGACTGAGTTATTTTTTTATGGTTTAGGCACTTCATTTTCGATGTCCTGTAGCCAATATTTGTTTGCTTTGCAAGCGCATGAATCTTATAATGTTTATGTTTGACTGAGTGAAATTATTAATATGAAGAATATCAACGGGCGTTGGTGGTGTAGGTGCAGGTTTTGGAGGAGAATTTGTAGACGGTGTTGAGTGTGCCGAGTGTTGAATATACTTTTTTGAGTATGTTACTATGTATGTCATTTAGTAGCGTATGGGAATATAGGTGAGGACATAGATTTTGAATGGTTGTTTGCTTAACTCATTTCCGTCTTTACATCAGTTTAAAGTGTCTTTATTTCTTAGCCAACCCGGCAAGGATGTGACAGTTCATAAATTGACCTCATCGTTCTATGTTTACTCTAGCCATGGCTTTGATGCAATCCATCATTTTCAAGGTAGTTGCAAAGACAACAGATTCATCAGGAACAAGGAACGTAATAACACCCTCAAGCATGTTACCCAGTACAAGAAGCGTTAGGACAGTACCGCTGCACAAGGAAAGTGATGTTATGACCGTAAAAAAGCAAGTTATAGAGGACAGAACAAGCATCATTTCACAATGAGGTAAACTATATGTCATGTCTCACTTATACTACTTGAAGTTAATCACATGAATATTTGAAGTTATTCATTTTTTAATTATTGATATTTTTTGCTAGAGATACACAAGTGGATTTCGCAATTGCTGAGTACATAAGTCATATCTATGTGTAACTAGGAGTTACACAACACATATGCACGTGTAACTTTCAATTACACAAGCCATATGCACGTGTAATTTCTAGTTAAACTTTTCATATGCATGTGTAACTCGTAATTGCACATGCTAAAATGAAAAAAATCGTGCAATTTTTTTTACAGTACTATGATTCAACTATTATATGATGCTCGCAGTCCTCTTGCTGTAATATATGGTGTACTATGGTTCAACTTATTTTCTTAAAATGAAACTGACTGACTGGTAAACCTGACATTGTAGATGGTCAATCTAAATAGCATCGTTGCGGACATTGAGAAAATGACCGCTTATTTATTGAGAAGGTATATCCTATAAACCATAAACTCATCTTTATTACAGTGCTGAAGTTCTTTTGTGTATATTATTATGTTTATATGAACTTTATAAGATATTGTGCTCCATGTTCGTCTTTTATGAGCTCTAGGCATTGGATATAGCGATATAAGGTGATTCCTGCTAGTATAACTTGATGAATGGGTATTGTGTTCTAGGCATTCGATTTGTTCTTCTAGTATATTTTTATACTATACATACATATGTGTAACTCATAATTACACTTGCTTAGATAAGTCATTAAGTGTCTTTACGTGATCTTTGTTATTCGCCTGTATTCTGTCGTTTTCTTCTTCTTTTTTTTCATCCAACCTAACCCGTGAATGTGTCTTTTTCCGCAGATACATAAGCATTTTGGAATCGAGGAAGATAAGAAGGGTAGTGAACATTTTGATTAGAAGATGTCGTAACTTATTTCTAGGATTTCGTTTTCTGTATCCAGTGTTTTTAACACGTTTATTGTGTTCAATAACAACCGACTACTATAATTGATAAATGGAGAATTTTTTATAAATGAATACCAAAGCAATACATGTATATTTTTTATGTTTTTTTCCGGATGTGTAACTTCTATATACACATGCGATATGCATGTGTAATTTCTGGATACACATGCGTAACTTTTGCGTACACATGCGTAACTACTAAGTACACAGCTATATACAAGTGTAACTTTGCATTACACATGTCATATGAATATGTAACTCCTGGATACACATGCCATATGCATGTGTAACTTCTATATACACATCCATATGTTGGTGGTGGTGGTGGTCGGCGGTAGTTGGGAGTGGCAGGTGGCGGCGGCGGTTGTCAGTGGTCTGTATAAGAGAACACTTCCATTATTATTAGTCATTTCGTAAGCAATAAACAGTTATCCAAAAGGACTCATGGCGTAGACAACATCCAAACGCAACCTAACAACTGAGAACGAGCTTAACATACATGTTCTATACAACAACGGACCAATATTTGCAAAGAAATAACAAAATGACACATTACACATTTTTACCACACTGTTAAATTAGCTCATTTAACAAAATCCAAGAATGAAAGTTTCTAGAATGCCAATAAACAACCTACTACCAAGTGAAGTTACAAGTAAAGAGGACAGCGTAGCAACCAACCAAAAAAACTTCCGCTACCATTGTTGACCACTATTACCAGTAAGAAAATCGACCACAACTAAGAGAGACATTGTCCTCACTAATTAGCTACTTCACTATTTAGACGTCACTTTAAAGGTTTTAGGAGACAACAACACTATCAGAAGGAAGCTAAAACAAAATGAGTTTATTATGCGTCTGCGCACTTTGATTGATGATCGGGTATACAGGCTATATGATATAACAGTGTTTTTGTTAGCAAATTATGAAAACTATATGTACGTAAGACCTATAAACTTCAGACAAAATGTTTATCACAAAATGATCATTTCCGCCTTTACTTAAACTTCAGTCCTAGGTATCACTTTATTCTTATTTTTTTCATTTTTTTTTAATTTTATTTTTTAACCAAATAAATTAAAGTAATGTGGGGGCGGACTTATAGATCGAGTCATGCGATCTAAAAATTGATCTACTACTTCACCTGAACATAGTTTAAGCTATACTAGAAAGCCAGTAGAAACAGACACATTAAAGGATTATAGAATCAAGACATGCTAACATCAAAGAAGTGGAGGAATAATCGTCAGTCACGATGTATCAACACATAAAAGAGTATTTTCTTTTCACTTTTTATTTTTTTAAATATAAAATTAAAGAAAAATATAATCCTAACTCTCAAAGTTTACATTTCAGGTCATAGTCGTGGATTCAATAAAAGCTAACTAAGAATTCTGAATTTCTTTTGGTTAAAGATACAAAGTAGAAGAATCAATCAACACATCCTACCAAACATAACTAAAAGCGGTATTCACAAATGTCACCTACTTACTCATTTCAGGCACACCATCTTATAGCTAAAACAAAATTACTTCCCGATACCATCCATCCTTTATGGTAAGGAGAGGTTGTTCTATCAATTTACTACTATAACTGAATGATCTTAAGTTTTTCTATTTTTCCTCTAAGAACAGTCTAGCCCTTGTCATGTTGGTTAAACTTCAACATAGAAGTCACTAACAAGCTGGTTAGGACAAGATTAGGAAATTGATGTAATCCTAAGGGAATTAGAAGTCATCTAGTTCTAAGAAAAGGAAAGACATGTAATAAGGTAATAGGACTAGGAAAAGGAATTCATAGTTCTATATATATATGATCACCAAAGTTGTGGTTGATCATATGAGCAATTCTGAGCCATGGAAAGCGAAACCACCATTGTGGGTGCAAAACAGTTCACGCCACCATCAATACAAGTTCCAATCCTCAACGCCACAAACTACACAGTATGAGCCATGAGAATGAAGGTACTAATGAAAATCTACAAAGTTTGGGAAACAATTGATCCTGGTACATTGGACCCAGACAAAAACAATATTGCCATTGGATTACTCTTTCAAGCAATACCAGAATGTCTTGTTCTACAAGTTGGTGAACAGGAAACTTCAAAGAAAATTTGGGATGCAATAAAGGCACGTAATCTCGGAGCTGATCGAGTTAAAGAAGCCCGTCTGCAAACCTTAATGTCTGAATTTGAAAGAGTGAAGATGAAAGACACTGATACTATTGATAGCTTTGCAGGAAAGCTATCAGAGATAACATCAAAAGCTGCGTTACTTGGACAATCCATTGATGAAGATAAACTGGTAAAGAAGTTTCTCAATAGTTTACCAAGATCCAAGTATATTCATATCATAGCTTCTCTCGAACAAGTCTTAGATTTAAAGAAGACTAGCTATGAAGATATAATTGGAAGATTGAAAGCATATGAAGAAAGAATCCTTGATGAAGAAAACAATGGAGAAATTCAAGGAAAACTCTTGTACACAAACTATTAACAACAAAACTCTGCGAAAACAGGAAGCGGTCGTGGGAGAGGTGGTAGAGGAAACAGAGGCCGAGGAAGGGGAGGAAGGTTTAACTCACAAGATAGAACAACAAGTCAGAATGATCAAAACCAAGGGAAAGAAAAGAAGGATATATCAAACATTATTTGTTACAGATGTGATAAACCAGGACACTTCTCCTATGTATGCCCTGAAAGAATACAAAAGATGGAAGAAACAAACAAGAATGAAACAAGGGAAGCAGATACAACTCTTTTCATGCACGAAGTTGTATTCTTAAACGAAGGGAAACTAATACCAAAGAACTACGAATCAAAGGATGGAGAAGAAGGAATCTGGTATTTAGATAATGGAGCCAGCAATCACATGACTGGTAAGAGACACTACTTTTCTGAACTCAATGAGAAAATCAAAGGACAAGTGAAGTTTGGGGATGAATCTTCTATAGAAATTGAAGGGAAAGGATCAATTCTATTTCAGAGCAAGACCGGAGAACAGAAGCTTGTCACAAACATCTACTTCATCCCAAACTTACAAAGAAACATTCTAAGTTTAGGACAAGCTACAAAAGTTGGATGTGATGTTAGAATGCGACAAGATTATCTAACAGTTCATGACCCAAGTGGAAGACTTTTAGTTAGAGTCTCACGCTCACAGAATAGACTCTACAAGATAAGTCTCATGATTGGAAGGCCATTGTGTCTGAATATGAGACTGGAAGATCAGACATGGAAGTGGCATGCAAGATTAGGACACATAAGTTTCAGAACCTTAAAAACTATGTCTCAGAACAAGATGGTTCGAGGTCTACCACAACAAAACGGAGTGGTGGAGAGGAGAAACATGACTCTAATGGAGATAACAAGAAGTTCTTTAAAGGCTATGCAGGTACCTAATTATCTATGTGGAGAAGCTGCACGACACTCCACATACCTAATAAACAGGATACCTACGAAAGCTCTGAAAAACATGACTCCATATGAAAGTTTGCGAAAAAGAAAACCAAACATAGATCATTTAAGAGTGTTTGGTTGCAAAGCATACGCAAAAGTTGATTCTGCAACTCTTGAGAAACTGGATGATCGATCTCAGACTCTTGTGCATCTAGGAATTGAGCCTGGATCCAAAGCTTACAGATTATTCAATCCAACAACGAAAAGAGTAATAGTGAGTCGAGATGTGGTATTCGATGAAAAAACAAACTGGAAATGGAAAGAAACTAATGATGGACCAAGTAGAGATCCAGGAATGTTTCACATGAGATGGGGTCAAGTAATTGATGAAGGCGAAGGACCCATAATCATCAATACCAATAGAAACAATGATGTTAATCAAGAAGAAGAAAAGAATAATGAAAACACTGAGAATAACGAAGAAGTAGAAGAAGAAGAAGAAGAAGAAGAAGAAGAAGAAGAAGAGGAGATCGATGAAATAACTCAACCCATTCTACTGCAAAAATCAACAAGACAGATACAAAATCCACAGTATCTGGAGGATTATGTTCTTCAAGCTGCAGAAGAATGTGAGATTATGCTACTTTCTGTTAATGATGAACCAAGGAATTTTCAGGAAGCAAAGGTCTCGACTAAATGGACACAAGCATGTAGAGAAGAAATTATTTCAATAAACAGAAACAAGACTTGGTTTCTAGTTGATAAGCCAGGTGGGGTAAAAGTGATTGGTCTTAAGTGGATCTTCAAAATAAAACGGAATGCTGATGGTACTGTCAATAAATACAAAGCAAGGCTTGTAGCTAAAGGATATGTACAAGAATCAGGCATAGATTTTGATGATGTTTTTGCACCAGTTGCTAGAATTGAAACAATACGCTTATTAATTGCAGAGGCAGCATCAAACTCATGGGAAATTTACCACTTAGACGTTAAGACAGCATTCTTACATGGTGAATTGCGAGAAGATGTGTATGTTGAAAAACCAGAAGGTTTTGAAGTAAAAGGACAAGAGCATAAGGTTTATAAGTTATCAAAAGCTCTATATGGTCTAAGACAAGCTCCTCGAGCCTGGAATACAAAGTTAGATCAAATCTTAAGAGAAATCAGATTTGTTAAGTGCTCTAAAGAAACATCAGTGTACAGAAGAGAGGAAAAGGGAACGCTTCTTGTGATTGCAGTCTATGTAGATGATCTATTTTTGACTGGCAACTCCCTTAAGGTGATCAATGAGTTCAAGAGAGAAATGTCATCAAAGTTTGAGATGTCAGACCTCGGAAAATTCACTTATTACCTTGGCATAGAAGTCCATCAAGGAGTAGATGGGATTCAGATTAAACAAGAAGCTTATACAAGGAGAATTCTGAAAGAAGCAGGACTTGAAACTTGTAATCCAACTAAGATAACAATGGAGTTTGGACTTAAAGTTTCAAAGGCACAAGAAGAAGCTTATATTGATCCAACGGGTTATAGAAGAAATGTTGGATGCCTAAGATACTTATTACACACAAGACCAGATTTGAGTTTCTCTGTGGGAGTAGCAAGCCGTTATATACAGAGTCCACGCAAGTCTCATGGTGATGTAATAAAGAAGATATTGAGATATCTAAGAGGAACAATCAGTTGTGGATTGAAGTATGGTCGAGGAGGATCAAGAGGAATTGTTGGGTATAGTGACAGCAGTCATAATATTGACCAAGATGATGGAAAAGGTACAACTGGTCATATATTTTATCTAGGTGAAACACTATTACATGGTGTTCATAGAAGCAAGACACTGTAGCCCTCTCATCCTGTGAAGCTGAGTTTATGGATGCAACAGAAGCAGCTAAACAATCAATATGGCTTCAAGAACTGTTGGGTGAAATCAAAGGAAGAGAACCTGAAAAAGTTCTCATCAAGATTGATAATAAGTCTGCAATTGCACTTACTAAAAATCCAGTGTTTCATGGGAAGACGAAACACATTCACAAAAGGTATCATTTCCTACGAGAATGTATCGAGAAGGAGATCATCAACGTTGAACACATACCAGGAACTGAGCAGAAAACAGATATATTGACAAAGGCATTAGCTCGGATCAAGTTTGAAGAAATGAGGCAATTGATTGGAGTACAAGATATGTCACGGGTAAGGTTGAAGCTTAACGGGGAGAATGTTGGTTAAACTTCAACATAGAAGTCACTAACAAGCTGGTTAGGACAAGATTAGGAAATTGATAAATCCTAAGGGAATTAGAAGTCATCTAGTTCTAAGAAAAGGAAAGACATGTAATAAGGTAATAGGACTAGGAAAAGGAATTCATAGTTCTATATATATATGATTACCAAAGTTGTGGTTGATCATATGAGCAAGATTAGAGCTTGTGTTTAGTTTTGAGAGATTTTCTAAACATCAATAAAGAAAGTTGTCTTTATATAAGCTAAGTTTCATCTTGCAGTTGCCATTATGTCATACAATCTAACACTTCATCAATTCTTCGACAAGGATATCAATGTACTCTTTTTTTTTTCTTAAGATTCTTTTTGACATCTACTTTTTATAATAAGCTTTTAAAGGTCTATTAGTGTGCAAATACAATCGGGACTAAGTCCCTAATAAATTTTTAGTGATAAGTTTGAGGGTTGTTACAGTATGTATCAGAGCTTAGGTTAGAGAACCTTTAGGACCTGGGGAGTGAGCCGAAGATGTCTTATCGAATATAACCATAAATTGGATATATCATATTCTTAAAAATAAATCTTTGTTTATATCTGGTTGATATATTCTTGGTCCTCGAGAGTAGTACGTATGAGTTTGAACTTGTTTCAGGATTATAAGAATTTATATTTGGTTACAATTTGTACAAACTTTAGTTGATGGTGCATATGTTTAGAAAATAAAAATAAAAATTAAAAAAATAAAAAATTGTGTGATCACAACAGGTTAATTATAAGTTCTGTAACTATGTTATTTGCATGCAAACTTTCTTTAAACTAATGAGTTTTACTTATATGATTTACGATTTATGCTGCTACTGATGCTAGAGTATAAGAATTTGTGATTTGTAGCTTATGTATAGTAGTTGATTTTTGTTGGAAGATGCTTGATCTTTCCATAGTTGAGTGGGTAAACGACACTCTTACATCTTATACTGAAGTATACAGTAATATAGATCGGGTCAGTAGTTAAAGTAGACACTTCTGTCTTTATAAAGATTTAACTTTCTTCAAAAGTAAAAGACCACCCTAGTGCAATGATCCTTGGTGTGAAAATGTGGACTTATATTTGAGATGGTGGTCAAGTGGTACACGGCGGGAACGTATTAGATCAGAAAGGATAATTTTGATTGACTTGCTCCTTAATGCACGTGAATTGATGTTGCAGGAGAGGGGATATTTGATACTACCATATTGGGGGTGTGGCCTAAGTTATGATAATTTAGTTATTACTTAAATATTCAAGTAGCTATGTAAGTCTAAATGTTAGATTTCCAAGTTTTAACTAAGTGGCAGTCGCATATTTTGGTCTAAAGAGTATATTTTGGCCTAAGCATAAGTCTGAGGTCTGGGCATATTGGAAACAAATTAGGAATATGTTTTGGACCTGGGAAACTCAATTTGAGTCTGAGGTAAATACTGATTATATCATTTGTGTTCCAAGATGGGAAGCTTAATATGATGTTTAAATGGTTTATGTATGGGTATTTCCTGTTACATCATTCCTAAGCGTAAGTCGCTGAAACGAGGTATGTCCTGTTATATCATGTGTGTTCAAATAATGGGTATCTTGATATGATGTTTAAATGGTTGTTGTATGTGGTATATCCCGTTACACCATCCCTAAGCGTAAGTCGCTGAAACGAGGTATGTCCTGTTATATCATGCGTGTTCCAAAATGGGCAGCTTGATTTGATGTTAAATGGATGATGTTTGGGGTTTATCCTCTTACATTGTTCCAAAGCGTATGTCGCTGAAACGGGCAGTGAGGTTTTTCCCTTGGTTATTGACGTATAAGATCATTTTCTTTAACCTAACCGTAGCTGATATGGGTAAAATAAAAATTCCATACCCGTTAATCATAAGCTGAACGGAACTTTTTTCTTTCTCTTTGCTTCGATCTTACTCCATTCTACCATATTCTCGCTCAATTATCTTCTTCTTCTCCGCTGGATGAAACACTACTTGAAAGTATCAATCATGATGGAGGGGAATCCGAACCTTGCTAGGTGACCTTAAATTAATATTTTACTTCCACTTGTGATTATGTTGCTATTAAGTGTGTGTTTGATTTACTGTTGATTAAGCTACGCAAAATTGAACCTGAATTTTAGTTTTTAATGAGATTTGTGTTAAGTTTTGAATTCTCTAATGAAATATGTCACAATTTTATCTCCATGTCTTTTTAGATTTTAATGTGTTCATGGTCTGACGTTAATTTGATGATGTTCTTGAAACCCATTTCTGATAATAACCCTAATTTTGGTACAATTGGATCGACTCTGGGTAGGTACTGAGGTGAGGCTGCTCAACAAAGTTAAACCTTAGGAATTGGATGCAAACTTTGTGTTTGTTTGATTTTTTTTGGATTAGACCCTTTGTTGGATTTTGAATGATGGTTAGTGGGTTTTTATTGTTTAAGTAAATTTGTTTGGGAAAAGGGAAATTTTTCTGTGAAAGTTGGGTGAGTTCAGGAAATCTTAAAGGTAGTCAACAACCTGTCAATTGATTATGGTTTTCTGAATTTACCGGTAACCTCGATAGTGGATTCACTAGTTTAGTGGAGTTTGAGTAGTTCCAGCTTTGGGGTTTTTTCCAAAATGTTTCTTGATTGAAAATAAATATTTTCTTTGGTTCAAGTCTGTCGTTTAGTTAAAGGAACTATAGTTTATTGCACGGTCCTTGTTTAGTTTACATAAACCGAAATGTAAGTCGGCTAGTTCTTTTTGTTGTTTAAAATGAGACCTAATTAGTGGGCTAATTTTCACTTATTCTGTTAGACATTTGTTATGAATTGAAATCATATAATATATGGTGGTTGATATCTAAATTTAGCCTACGAGCTGTTCCCATGACCTTAGTATAACATTCATCCTATGCTCATACAATGAAGTTTCTTCTCCAAAATTTTACGATGAAATGAAGCAGTCACTGAACTTGAATTTAAAATCCACTAACTGCATTTGAGCATAATTTATTATACTTAGTGATTGTATATTTTTTTTTGTTTTGTTTTTTGAGGCATTTTAGTGGTTGTATTGGTTAGCTCTTTGAACCGGTTTACACTGATTATGCGAAAGATACATTTTCTTACTTCAAAGCTGATTATGATCCTCATATGTTGCTTCATCGTCATTAGTGATCCAGAATACTGTAAAAAATATGCGACAACTGAGGACGTTGGGAATAATTTATGATCCTTAGTTTGCATTGTTTATGCAACAATTTATAAATAGTCGTTTTCTTATGCATATGTACATCATGATATTTGTAGTGTTCAGGTAAAAATCAAAATCCAACTCCAAGGAAAAACTCTGTTGTAAGAGGACCCATCTGTGGCGGTATATTTCCGAGGGACTCCTCTGTCTTATCTACCTTCTTCTTTTCTTTCATAGCCTTTCGGTGACATGTAAATAACTGAACACA
This sequence comes from Papaver somniferum, assembly GCF_003573695.1. Taxonomy (NCBI): domain Eukaryota; kingdom Viridiplantae; phylum Streptophyta; class Magnoliopsida; order Ranunculales; family Papaveraceae; genus Papaver; species Papaver somniferum. The sequence goes on along the minus strand of NW_020620492.1, from coordinate 2,605,906 downwards.
ACTATGGGTTTTATGTTAGCATCCATTTCCATAACTTATTGTTGAAACTGCACTCTTAAAAATGCTATTGTGATCTGTAGTTACCTTATCTATCATGTGATATTTTGTTTTATTTGTTATTATTTATTTATAACAAAGTACCTAACTATATTGTTCTCGCAGATTTTAACCAGTAAAGAAAATTGTAATCTTATTCTGTGGTCTATATCCAAAACAAAATCGTCTATATTCGGTCTGTCTCCGGAACAAAATCGTTTTTGTAACAGCTGTGGGCCCTTACGAAATGACACGAGTAACAGCTTAAGGACGTTACAAAATTTTTGTAACAACATGATCGTAACAGGGTTTATCCGTTACTAAGTGGCAATTTAGTAAATGCGCAAGCCGTTACTACGTGGCAGGTTGAAACAGCAAGCCGCTACGAATGTTTTTCGTAACAGAAAAGTTTTTTATTGCCAGTCAACCTTGACCTGATGAATATAACTGGCAGTTCATTTTCTACCGGAAATAAGTCGGAATTCCAAATATCCTGCATATGCCTTTCAATCCATTCAACAAAAATTTTCAATCAATTCATACCACATTCATATCAAATTCAATCATTTCATATAAAAAATAACTGAAATTTTCCTAAGTAACAATTCTTTTTTGTCAAGGGAATACATAGAAACTTCATAAGTTCAGTTCATTCCTATTCCTAAGGGAATACAACTTATGTGTATTACAAACATCATGAATATATTCTGTAGCTAAACTTACCATGAGAGCAGATAGGTTTATCTTTGTTCGCCACAGCTTCTTTCTTTAAGATCAGACAAGAGCATTTCTTCTGTAAGTACCTGCAAGTGTCAAAAGAAACATATAAACTGCGGGTAAGCAAAGACAGACATGATGGACAGCGAACTAGTTTGCACTATGCAAAGAAAATGCAAAAACAAGTAAGATTGCAAACATCACTAGTAAAATCACTCAATTATATGTTTATATTCTTTTGAGTATCCTCACCTATTGCTAACCATTTTGGTTGCAGTTTTGGATGCAGTAGAAAAAGCTTGTTTTTCGGCAACTTCACCTTCATCGATACCCTTTCCTATATTCAAGAAAAATACTTGAATGATTTGTTGAATGTTAACAATATTGCATTTTATGAATATGTGTGTAAGTTATTTTTTCACTTACTTAAAATACTGAAAGAATCTAAGAGGACCTCTAGTTGCTATGAGCAGCAGAAGTTGTTGTCCAAGAGCATCATTCGCACGCCAAGAACCATCTGGCTTGACGTATATCTCTGTCACATGTTCTCCAAAACGACCCATCTGAAAAACCATGAAATATATAATGTTAAACTAAAGACACACAAGTGGACTGGATAAATTCTGCAAAGGAAAAACAGGAGATGAAGAGTAAGTAGTACCATGGCTGTGATGCGATTGGAATACGGGTCAATGATCATATGCTCCAAGGTGTAGTTTTTGAGGCAAATGGGGCACTGCCACTGGAAATAAAGTAGGCTTATTCAGCTCTTAACAACAAGACAAGCACATAGACGGGGAAAAAAGTATTACTTACAGGACAACACAAGTTTACAGTAACTGAATCTGCAACAACTTCCAGATCACTATCACTATTTGCATTTTCCGCATCATTACAACCCCCTATGCAACGACAAACACGGGCACGTGTATCTTCAAAACGCTCACCATCCAGCTCTTTTGGTATCAAGTTGAGAACCTAATGAAACGTACAGTAGTTAATTAACCACTCGACTCAAGATGGAAACCTTTCTGAAGATCGCAAGCAATTAACCATCTACTTCTAGCAAAGTACTCTCCCATATCAAATTTATAAAGTGATACTTTAGGGAAGGATGGATGTTATGTTTATGTATCAAGTTAAGTGATACTTCACATTTCTACCAGCTAACAAATGCCCTTATATCAAATATTATACTTCTAGGTAACAAACATTCCAAGGAAATTGTTAACATGGATATAAATGGGAGGAAAAAAAGAGTTATCTCACCATTTCTTAACATGTATGTAACAAGCAAAAGTATCATTGAAATTGATACGGAGGGAGTATCACTTAGGGGCATGACCAAGACAAAAGCCATACCTGCTGAACTGTTCGGCGCTTTGCAATTCTGGCCCCCAAGCAAAAAATGCGAGCATCACATCCTGTCAAAGAGATCTTATTCATCCCCTCCCTCGTACATGTCGTAATCTAACAAGAAATAAAATGCTGTCAGGATAACCCAAATGAAGATACTAACTACTTGCAAGCCCAACACTGAATTATCAAGGTTCAAAAGAGTTATTTGACATTGCTAGCCAGCGGATAAAAGGAAATACGAGAAAATATATTAGGATGGATTTCCGTTACAAAGAGGTCGCAAATCAAATTACAAGCTCACTCCGCTAAGAAAGTAAAATGTAAAAAATCTAATAGGATGTTAACTAAGGGACAAACAAGATTTCATGACAGCAAAAAATTTCTCAGACTACTCTCATGGTTTATATTTTGTTTTAATGCTTGGTTTATTCAAGGTTAAGAAATCAGGGAGTAGTAACCTACTTCTGCAAACATTTCAAAAGAAAATCCTTTGCCTCCACTGACAAATGCTCAGGGATGGGTGGATGAGATTTTGCCGTCCCAATGTGAAATAGAGCAGCAACCTATTTAAAACAATAATTAGTCAATGGCTTACAAATTATGTTGGCAAACCGAAGCACAAAATAGTGCATACCTCTTGGAACTGTTGACTCCAAAGAAGTTTTCCAGTAGCCATCTCAATCATAGTACATCCAAAACTCCAAATATCGGCAGAACTAGAAAAGAAAAAAAAATATACAAGAAATCATTGAAACCAGTTAGCAATCTTCTTCTAGTTCAAAAAGAGAAAAAGTGTGAAGATCGGCAAAAAGAACACGAAACCATCAAACTTTCAGGGGAAATTATAAGAACTTAGATAATGGTCTATTGGAATCCTTACAAGCTATGTCCCGTTTGGAGAATGACTTCGGGAGCCATCCAGTATGGGGTACCCTTCATTGACTTGGCACCTGAAATTGTGGCTTGCAAAATTCCATGAGGTTTAGATAACAAGGCATGTTCAAGATATAAAACAAGCTTATAGTGTATCAACAAATAGAAGAAATGTAACTATGTACCAGCTCAACAACTTGCTCCAAAGTCAGCAAGCTTGGTACCACCATTGTTATCTACAAGAATGTTTGCCCCCTGATTGTACGCTGAAAGTGTAATTGGTTAAGAAAGAAAGAAAGAGGGCATGGACCAAATTAATGGAACGGAATATACCTTGATGTCCCTATGAGTGATGCCATTCTTATGAAGATACTCTATCCCCATCAACATCTGTTTCGTATACTTTTTAATTACTTGTGTTCAACAGATAGGTTCTCATAACATCACTACTCATCGCAACTCAGTCCTGTACAGTCTGAAGACCACCAAAATGAAGATATTTCTAAATTTTAATGAATTAGAGTAACTTACCATCTCTGGGGAAAGAACCAAAGATGTAATTACTTTAATAATTACTAAGCTTAAAAAGAGTTGATGTTGCCAAACTGATATCGCACATCACCAATATAAGCTGAGCAAGCTTAAAAAGGAACTGCAGCTAGCCAACCATGCAAAGCACCAAAACTAAAGTTGAAGCATATACTACATATCAATAAATCATGCCACTACATATAGAAATGTAAGGAACTAATTTTTAACATTATAAGCAAAAACCCAATTAGAAAGGAGCAATTTTCCCTAACCCGACTAACTCCAGATGGGATTTGAAGAAGATTAGCAATGGGTTCATGATAAAGACAATCAATCCATTATTGAACAACATATTCCCATTGTTGAACCATAATTAGTAAATCATCAATTTTAACACAGCCCATATGGTTCACATTCGACGAATAAACTGTAGATGACATTAGCTAAATTACATTGAAACCGGCAGAATGTTGACAGAAGATTAATACTCACAACAAGATATATGCTTCTCCACCATTTTCAATCTATGTCTAATTCATTCACCAACTTACTCCTTCAATCAAAACAAACAAACAAAACCCAGGTTCAATTACACAGTATGATTAAAAACTCTACTTTCAGATTCAAAAATATCACAAAACTAAATCAAAACCTTGAGTTAGATCTGATGATGATTTCATTTCTCACAGGATGATAAGAGTAACCCTAACTTCAACACCAGAGTAACCATCTCTAGCAAGCTCTCTAGCAAAGAATACTCCTCAGCAACAAACTGTAAATCAAAATCGAAACAATTGATTTCAGCCTCAAAAAATCACCGAAAAATCAAAAAATAACAGAAATTAATGATACAGAGAGAGGGATTGAAGGAGAATTTACCTTCTATTTCTCCCGAAATAACCAAATACATCACTCAACAACACCTACAAATCGCAACCAAGTCAAGAACAAAACCCTAATTTAAATGAATTCCTAAAATCTGATTTAACAGATGATGAACCCTAAAATCGAAGAAACTGATGATAACTTAAACAGATCGAAATCCTAAACTCGATGAGCATATGATTAAAGATCAGTTATCCAAATATCAGATGATTAGTATGCAGTTGATGGGGAAGAAAAGAGGGGCGCAGGAGGAGAAGAGAAATGTAAGTGAATGAAAAGTCAGAGAAGTTTATCTAGGTTAGAGGAGGGGAGGAAATATCCTCTATTTCAAGGATTCTTGGGTGGAAAAACAATCTCAAGCATGTGAATGGCACACTCACAGATTCCAAGTGTTACGACCAATGTAGTTGATTTCGTTTCCGGTTTGTCCCGGTCCCGAACGAGACAATGGTACAACATTGTTTCAGCGAGATTCCGTTTCCAAATTTCGGTGTAATCTCGATTCAAATTTTTATATATATAATTATTACATATATTAAAAATACTGGATACTATCAAATTAACCAAAAGAAAAACACCATCAATATCTAAAAGTGAAAACAAATACTATCAAACACTGATCCTAGAGAAGGAAAGTTGGTTGAGTTTATCCAAGATCCGGTTTGGTGTATTGGATTGCATCTAAGAAATTTATACACATCTCCTCATCCATTCGATCTTCTGATGATCCCCTTGTGTCATCATCTCAACACCGTCGATCTATCGAGCTTCGATGCTCCGCAATATACCAAATCATCACCTTCCTGACTTCACCATTTCTCACCGGCAGATGGCAGAAGCTCTCGTCACCAACCAATCCAATCCCGTCACCATCATATTTTCTCTAAACTCAGGCATACTTTCTCCGATGATCTGTGTTTATCGTCTACTGCCAATACCAGCAGCAACCCACGTCTTATATTTCCTCCAACGATCCACTGGTATATAAACGAACTCGAGTTCAGTTCGAATGAACTTCATCACCATTCATCGCCGAGATTATGATCATCACGAGTAATAGCGTCATCACTGCAAATGCCATCAATATCATCTCTGCCATGAGCAAACCAAGCTCAGTTCAATGGCAGCAAAAACCCGTCCAATATATTCCCATCTCGGACTCGAACCCATCACCAAGCTCCTTGCTCTTAGGATCAGTTTACCAAAATACCTTGTCTCGGTGACTAGTTTCGGCTTATCTCGGCCGATTCAACCAGAGTTTTCCGGTACCTTTCCATCTCGGCGAAGTATTGTATTTCGTTTTCTGGAGATCCGAAAATGGAAATTCCGCCGAAATTCTGTCCAAGATATCCGAAATTGACTACATTGGTTACGACCCAGGTGTGACCAAGCGTGTGCTTGGCACGCCTATGAAAAAATTCGTAAAGGATCATCTCTGCTGCGAAATTTAAAAAAAATTAGTAACGGCTCAGCCTGTTACGAATTTTTTATAACGGCCTTTTGTAACGGGAATTTCGTAACGGCCACAATGCCGTTACGAATTCCTGTTACGAATCTAGGAATTTGGTGTAGTGTAGTAACTAATTTATTTTATAGTACCGTGAAAATTAGGTACCTGTTTTTATTTATACTACCGTGTTAGGAAGGTACCTAATTTATTTTATACCACCGTTTGAAAGACTGTTTTATAGAGAAGTAAATTTCGCGGGAGATATTAAGGGCACGTGAGGATGCTTTCTCGCTACTGATGTTCATGATAGATATAAGTTTTGACAGTGTTTTGTTCTTCACCGGAAACATAACCTAACATCCACTGCGGTAAATCTAAATTCATACTACATGTGCACATACTAGTCGCCTCATCCAAGCCAACGCCTTAATTGTACCACTTGCTACTCACGCAGTCACAAAACTTATATAAGAGAAAATATACACGAAGTAGGATGATCCAAAAAATATACACGGTATTGAAAGAATTACTTCCACCAAAAGTAGGATGATCAAGAAAATAACACGGTATTGAAGGAATTACTCCACCAATAAGAGAGAGAAAACACCTCTACTGTATACTACTACCCATATTCGAATCGGTTGCTCAAAACCACCTATATCTCCAAACCCAAATATAGTCTAACTATGGTTATTAACTAACTTTGTTGGAGCAATAACTTGGATAAAAATTCAAAACTTAACAAATACATATGGATAAACTCGCCTGTCCATCTATAAAAAAAGACATACCAAAATAAAATAGTGGTAATTATATAATTTCCTCTGTTTTGACGGGCTTCACAATTACCCTTATGACACAATAAATATACCCCTCCCAGTCTAAAGCCCATCAAGGATCCATTAATATTTTTATTTATTCCATATTTGTCCTCCTACCTATCGTCAAAACAGATCTTGTTCGTCTTTTTATTCTTCATATCCTGTTCTTCTTCTTCTTCTTCGTCTTTTTATTCTTCATATCCTCTTCTTCTTCTTCTTCTTCTTCTTCTTCTTCTTCATCATCATCGTTCCCACCACCACCGACAGTATCTCTACCATCGCTACCAAAAACAACATCAGCACCAACACCAGTGCCACAACCACCACCACCATCTCCATCGCCACCATCATCATCTTCTTCTTCACAATCAACAACAATCGATTTTGGTATCCAACCTCCACCACCGCAACCACAGAATCATCAACAAACCAATCGGAAAATACATATTAGGTTTAACTTGATTTAGATCGATATAGCATGAAAAGCATAAATCGAAGATTTAATTTATTGTAAATCAAAGAGAAAAATTTATGAGATTCATAATTTGAAGAATTCATCTTCATAAACGATGGAACAGGTAAGTAAAGGGAAAGTTTAATTGATTGATTTTCAGATCTGAAATTTCTGAAACTAATTTTAGATTTTTCAAAACTTTCTGATTGAATTAATATAAATAATAATGGTGGTGATTTGTGTTTGATCATGGACTGGTGGTGGGTGGTGGTGGTGGTGTTGCGGCTGTGGTGGTTGTTGGTGAATGTTATTCTTTGTTGTGGTGGTGGGATTCAATACTGTTCCAGATCAATTTTACAGGTACGGTTCTTAGATATTAACTTCCATGGACGAAAGGTCTCTGGACTTTAGTTTTTATGGGATCAACAACTGTTGTTGATCTCGTTTATGGAATCAACAAATGTTGTTGATACCATTTATGGAATCAACTCCTGTTGTTGACAGCATTTTCTATGGGATCAACTACTGACTCCTATTTGTTGATAGCATTTCCTTGGATTAGTATAGTCATGTTTGTAGTTTATACCATGTTTGTTAAAAAAATTAGCTTGATTTCTTGTTGGTTTGTATTTGTGCATTGTTGTTTGACGGATGGTACTGGTTGTGTCTTTGAATTTTATAGATGTAAAGTTCTTCGAATGTTGAATTTGTGATGCAATGGTAGCATGACTGACTCCACGTCAGATGATGTGTGTTCGACTCACGCCAAGTTCACTCATTCCTAAATATCATTTCGTTTTTTTGTATCATAGATGGTTGTTGCAGAAATTTTTGTTACTCTTGTATTTCTTAAGGATATATCAGTTTGCAGGTTTCAGTTTTATTGGTTTTTACAGTAAACAGACTCGTATAAATCCCATATTTTGTGGATCAACTTTCATTGTTGATCCGACTTGATGGGATCAACTTCAGTTGTTGATCCCACTTAAAGGGATCAACTGGTTGTTGACACTATAATCTGGAAACGTTGATACTGGGTTCCACCTTTTTGTATCAACTTTGGTTGTTGACTCCATTCACTGGGATCGACTTCGATTGTTGACGCAAAAAAAAAAAACTGAATATTAGTCAGTAAAGTTATTTTTGAACTTTTGATTTTTTGGATCAACTTCAGTTGTTGACAATTTTGATGGCATCGATGGTGGAGGCGACGACGATGGTGGTGGTGGCGGCGACGGTGATGGTGGCGACAACAGCGGTGACAACATCTTCAATGACGGTGGTGGTGGTGGTGGAATATTGATGGTGGTTGTAGTTAGTAAATGGTGGTGGAGTGGCAGTACTCGTGGTGGTGGTGGTGGTGGCGGCGGCGGCGGCGGTTATCAAGTATCAGAGAAAGAAATTTATTAAGGGATAAGGTTTCAAAATGAAAAATAATATTATAAATAAGGATATTAAAGTAATCTAGTTTTTAATGGATAAGGTTTTTAAATGACAGGGATATATTTATTATTGTATAAGGGTATACTTGCTGGATGTCAAAACTAAGGGTATTTAATTAATATACCCAACAAAATATAAGACCAATAAAAAAAAACCGATGTAGTAATTTTTTACGAAAGATAATTTAGTATTTTCTCTATTCACGTTTTACGACTAAATCAAGGGGTTTATCGAGTAGTTTATACACGAGGCCCCAGTTGATGGTAACTGTGGTTAAGCGTGGGAGCGAATGCAGCTAAAAGCGAACCAATAGGAAATCGGCCGAAGAAGAAACTCTTCACATATTTAGCAAACAATGCATCAAGTGTACGTTATCCATGAGTAGCATCTCAAAAGACCAACTCCGCCAATGGGAAACGGATTTCTATCTCGACTTGAGTCACTTGACGACTATTTCAAAGACAACTTTCATGATGAAAATATACTCGGATGCTCAGATGCACAATGAGCTTGTTTTTTTTAAGCCGTTAGACTCCCATTTACATATAGATGTGAAATCTGGCAGTTTTAAAATGCATACATACAATATGAGAGAGATATAAGAGTGCATTGATCAACATATAAGAGAGAAAATATACTATTTTTATTAGACGACATGATATTTGGTGGATTGATATCCTAAAGTTTATTAAAATTATTACAAAAAATATATATGTACGAGACATAATATCACATTATTTGCATACGTTGCGTAATATCATCGCATGGAATTCATAATTCCGTAATTTGACCTCTTATCTCAATCTCATAACAAAATCAGTAAAAGAAAAAAATCCTAAAGAAAGGGAGAACAACAAGAACAAGAAATGGCAGTCACAACCAATCTATTATTTTGGGGCCGATTACAAAATGGTCATACTTTTGTAATTTGGTTTACAAAATGATCACACTTTTGAATTTGGTTTACAAAATGGTCATCAACCATCTGATCTAACAGTTTTGCAAAAAACGGTTCCAATGTTTTACTTATATGCCCTTCACTTACAACCAAAGTAACTTAACCGTAGCTAATCAGATAGATGGGCACCATTTAAACCCCTGGATCTAGAATGGTGAACCTTTAGGAGCCATGGTTAGTCATGTTCTGAATGCGGACCAGTATAGCAACAACAATTCCTACCCCATCTTCAAAACCACCAAAGCAGCAGCGGCAGCAGTCCATTACCACCTCCATCAACATCTCCAAAACCACCGTAGCAGCGGAGGTGCATTACCACCTCCATCAATATCTTCAAAACCACCATACCACAACAGTTGGGTCTATTTCGGTGTTCCTTTTTGTTTGTGACATGATTTAGAGTCCGCGAGGTGGTGAGAAGCTTTGGTGTGATTCGAACTTGGTTTTGGAAGGAAGATGATACAAGTTAAAATGAAGTTGAGCATAAATTTTGTCTGCCGGAGAACCATGAAATACTGAATAGTTTTAATTGTGAGAATCCCTTGGTCTTCATTGATTTTTAACTACGACTCTATACTTGAATGCAAGAATTAAATGAATTAAATAATTAAGCATTTACCTCTTCGTACAATGTACATAAGATTTGGACATGATTTAGAGTCTGTTAGGTAGTGGGAGGCTTGGGTGTTATTCGAATTTGATTTTGGTCATAAATGATACAACTTACAAGTTTATATGAATTGAACATAATTTTTTTTCTACTGGAGAACCATGAATTATTGAATACCATTGTTAAGTGGGTCAGATTTCGTTTTAACTGATGTGAAATCCCTGCATATCAGATTCTTAGTATCTGCCTGCAGATTGATACTGGAAATGCATTATGCTTTCATTATAAAAGAATATCGTATTGGAGTGCAACTAATTCTTGTTCCATTCCGTAGCACCAACAACTTCACGGCGTTGCTATCCCAAGACTGTTTGTCAAGTTTAGTTTCCAAAATTATAAGTCTTGATTTCCAGTCTACTTATAGTTAAGTATCGGATTAGAATAGAATGTGTAGTTGAGCTTTAGACTTCACGGAGTTCATCGATTGAAGACGAAGAACTACTAAGGGGAGCTTTTGGAACTTCATCAACAAAAAGTATGTGGAGACTTGAACTCATATATCACTCAGAAAGTCCATTTCTACTCTATCTCATTTTTGAGACAAAATTCGTATAACTACATAAATTTCAGTTTATACACTTTTGAGATTCGAGCTGAGTTTAAATCGCTTACATATTTATCGAAATATGTGTTGGTAAGCTTTTGCTTTAACCAAGTTCATCTTATGTTCTTGACGAAAGTCAAAAGATGATCATGTGAAAATCACCTTGCAACATCTTACATGATTTGTGTGAGACATTCATCTGATGTAGACTCAGAATGTTTCGTATTGATCATTCGATCACTTAAAAATTGCTCTAATTGCTTTGAGGCTAATAGTTTGTGTGAGACATCTATTCCTGTCTTCCGAGAATATTTCAATAATTGAAATGGGGGTTTAGAATAATTAACTAGCATTGGATATTGCACAGTATGCGTACTTGTATGCTAACTGTTGCAAGTTATTCCAAGACCGAGAACCATGGTATGCATACCCATGTGCGTATTAGTTGGTTTGATGAAAGTCCGAGAACTAGGTATGCATACCCTTATGTAGGGATGCACAAGAACCAGACTAAAACTGAAAAAGTAGGACCGGAACCGAACTTGAACCAGAGAAGCGAGTATAGGGAATGGGGATGAAATCCAGAACCAGTTGTATAGAGGTACATATACCGGTTCAAGTGTATTCTCGTACCTGTCCCGTACCATAAGAACGATCTATATATGTCATTGATAGAAATCAGATGATTAAATATTGGATGTTGATTTTAGGTCAAGGTAATACGCCTAAAACTAATCTGACTCTCGACTTTCACTAATGTCTTCTCTTTTTCTTCCTTCTTCTTCGTCACCGATAAAACAAAATAGACACCACCACCTTCTTCATCTAATCGACCTCTCAAATCTATCCATAATACTACTATTGATCATAAAGGGGTTGTTTAATGATCATAAAGGGGTTGTTTAATGATCATGGTTTTATGATTCTACGACCAATCTCACCGTTGATTCTTTCTTTCCAAACCATTTTTTTAATCATCGACGTTCCTTCATTATATACATGGGCAGCAATCACTCATTGGTAAGATTCCATATTTCTGATTGATTAAAAGTTTATTTCCTGTTTCTTGTTGATCTGAATTTTCCATCGATTTTTTTTTTGTAGTATTGAAATAGAAGGAGGAACACATTTACTATCAAGTTTCAAAGAAACCCAAAGAGGCAGTAATGCTACTTTTGAATGTTCCCCTTTTGGATCTTGTCTCTACTCTGAAAAGATAATTCCTTTGTACTAAAAATTACTTCTTTTCAATTTTAATCTAGTTATGTTTTTGATTCATCACTTCTTGAATACCTTCAAACAAAACACAGATCTTGTAATTTCTTAAAACTGGGTTCATTGAGAATTTGATTTATAAATTACTTTATGTTTCTAATTAATTCTTCAACAAATTAAGTTCTTAGGAAAGAGAGCAGTACATACTTGTTTATGCCATGGGTAAAAACCAGGTACCGGTCTTGTACCGGACCAGTCATATAGATACATGTACAACTCTAGGTAACAGGTCCAGGTCGAGGTCCTCAAAATGAGGTACCGGTCAACTCCAGGTACAGGTACCGGGTTCATAAGAAACCCGGACCGTACTGGCCCATGTGTGTCCTTAACCTTATGTGTATTGGCGTAAAGTTCATGTCCGGAAATTCAACTGAGTTTGGAGGTATGTGTACTCGTTCGCGTACTGGCGAACCCAAACTAAATCCGGCTACTTATGTATGAGTACCCGTTTGAATACCTGAGTTGGTTATGTTCTAAAATCGGTTTGTTCACGAACTAATACATATATATTAAGGAATACAATCTTTTACAAACCGTGGCTATAATGTTCATGAGTTGATTCAAGTGAACCAAAATCAATTTTGCTTCAATTGTGTCTTGTATAATTCTACGAGAATATAAATAATTGAGCAACTCCATAACTAGTTTAATTTGAGTCATTTGAACTAGTTATGATTGAGATGAACAAGGTTGAGTAGAAAGTATTCATATGGTTAACTTCGGTTGTTGAACCAACCATGTGTACATTTTTATGTATGGTCACCCATATCTAAATGAAGGAACATTTTATTTGTGTATAACAAGCTAAGTTCGATCTAACGGTTGAAATATATTAGCTTGAATCTAATCATATTTTCATCTACTGTGAATATTGAATGCTTGGTTTCCAAGGTAATTAGATTGCAAACCCTGATATGAAAATTATATAAAGGAGAACTTTAGCAACTGGAAACCTAATCCTCACATCTCCTGTGTGATACTAGTTGCGACTAGAGTCTATTCTCCTCTAACCTTAGGTTTTTCTCAAAACCTTGTAGGTTAACGAGTTAAATACTTCATTGGGATTGTGAAACCAGACCCAATCTGTAGTTGCATGGTCTGGTTTTGCTTTATTCTATCTTGAATGAGTATTATCTTCTCTAAGATTTTCTAGAGATTTATTCACCAACTGGAAAGATAAAAAGTAGTCACAAACATCTTCGTCTCATCGTTTGTGATTCCGCAATATCTTGTTTCGCTAAAATACAATTTATATTATTGTGAGGTGATTGATATTACTAGGATGTTCTTCGGAATATAATCCCGGTGTATCAATTGGTTCATGTTCACCTTGATTTATCAAAAGACAGAACAAAACTTGTAGGTGTTTCTGTGGGAGACATATTTATCTATTCCTATAGACTTTTATGTAAGAGACTAATTTCTTTTTTTTCGACTTTGGTTCGTAGCAACTCTTGGTTGTGGGTGAAATCATCTAAGGGAATCAAGTGCGCAGAGTCCTGCTGGGATTCATAGGCATAAGGAACACGACTGTACCTTGATCAGTGTGAGATTGATTAGGTCTCAACTACATTTCAGTCCGAAGTTAATTTGTAGTAGGCTAATGTCTGTAGCGGCTTAATATAGTGTGCTTTTCAAATTTGGACTTGGTCCCAGGGTTTTTCTGCATTTGAATTTTCCTCGTTAACAAAACTTCTAGTGTCTGTGTTATTTCTTTTCCGCATTATATTTGTTTATATAATTGAAATATCACAGGTTGTGCGTAGTTCAATCAATTAGATAATCCAACCTTTGGTTTTTGATATGAATTAATTGACACTTGAACACTGGTCTTGGTACCGTTCAAGTTGTTTCTCATATTAATCCGGCTCACATATTTCTATCGATTTGATTGCGGATTGATTTGAGAAACCGAGTTACATTTCTGTGATATATTTCCATTGATTGAGTCTGACTGTCTAGTTGATTCTCTTGGATATATATTGGAGTTAGTCCATACAAATTGTCTAAACGAATTATTAGGTGTGATTGTTCTGCCCACGGTTTTTCACTTTAAGCATTGGTGCTCTAGATCAGGCATACAACCATGCAATAAGAAAGGACTACATGTTTGTGGAGTTCTCTTTCTTAATCCTGCAGATCCAATTGGTATGAGTCAGTAAATTATTGACAACTTAGTGGAATTTTATAAGAAAAAAAACATCCACATCATTTGGGATGAAATATTTGTGGGTCAAAATATGGAGATGAGGAGTTCGTCAACACGATCGGGGTTCTTGATTCAATGGGTTTTGATAAGAGTAAGGTTCATATTGTTTCCGAACTAACCAGTTTTAATTTACTTACTTGGGAGATTGTACAAGCATGGAATATATATTTTTAACATTCTTCTCTTGATTCAGTTATTTTTCTTTTTCTGCAACTGCTTATGTCCAGTACTTGAGTCTATATCTGGGGATAACATATCGTTTCAAATTTTGTCAAGTCTTTAAGCCAAATGAATATTTTTCTTCTTCTTTATGTTGAATGTCTATTGTTTTGATTATTTTAATTTATTGTTGACTCTTGCTCTGGGTACTTAACCAAAGTCCCGAGGATTATCGGGATCGTTATGGAAACAAGGAGATGGACCTTGTTGATCCTTTACCTGGGGCCTATTCCGGAATCTGTTCAGGAAGTTAACAAGGGATGTCAGGGGATATGTTCAGAGGTGGGTTGATAATTTTAAGTTGTTGTTTCCAAATGAATGAGCAGGTTAACGAGTTCAGGTGGTGTTAATTGTTGTCATCAGTTGGAGGACATGGTATGGGTAGGAGTAAGAGTTGTATTTGGAAGAGAGAATGCTCGAGATTGCAGCCGAGAGTTCTCCGAGGAGAATTAGATATGTGAACAAATAACGTAATTGTAATGTGCAACTGTAATTGGTGTAGATGTAGATTTCGTGTGTTGTTGTGAGTGGCTTGAATGACGCTGTGAATAATGGGTTAGTGGTTTGCTTGGTGAACTGATTTAGATAAATGTTAGGTTCCACAGGTCAACAAATGGTAAGTTCAGATGAGTTGACCTTGAAGGGTTTTGATGAATTTCAAGTAAAGATGCATATACAGTCTTCAGATGAGATTAGAAGCCACAGAAAGCGCTATTGGTGTTGCAGTGTGGTTATATATGGGGTTATGGAGGTCTGAATCTGGCAATGATGGTGACGGTTGTGCTATTACAAGGTAGAGAAGACAATAGTTTTGAGTTTCTTATGAAGATGAGGTGGATGGAAGATTGGAATTGAGATGTGTTATTAATGAAGCAAGAGTGAGTAGCAGTGCAGATGGTAGACAATGGAGGTATGGAAATGGAAAAAGATTTACGGTTACTGTTGCAAAGATGAGTCAACGGTGGTTATGTAGCTGGTTGTAGCGCTGAAACCAATGGGTATTGCAGCTGAAGAGTTGATGGTTATTGTCATTACTGGGAATGATAGAATGTATGAATGAAATCAATACAGAGAGAGTACAAGTTATGTGCATTATTTTGAACTGAAATTACAGGGAAAGAAATCGATGAAGATTAAGATCACTGGTGATTGAACCTACAGAATGATCTTAGATATTTGCATTTTTGGAAAAGTTATGCACTGACAGCTCCACGGAACTGACAGGACTAAATCATTCAGATTAGTCAGTTGACTCCCTGACTCAGTTGTTCTGACTCGGTGACTAACTCACCATAGACCTTGACTGAATTGACTCAGTTGACCAGTGATCGGCTCCAGAAACCAGTGTGCGTACTGTATTTTTATGCCCTAAACAAAATATATGCATAAATGACGGTTGATGTTTTTTAGGTCTGCCCAGAGCGTAGCGCGAGCACGAGTTAGGTTAACTAATTGTGTCATACATTGTATATGATGCATCTGATGCATTTGCATTATTGACATCTACATGCATTGATAATTGGAAACCAAAATTTAATTGAGGACTTATTAAAAATCAATTTTCCAGAACCTATGGATTCTCATTTTGTCCAGAATAAAGAAAACTTGGTTGCAGGGTACAACAAACAAATCACAAATTATTTTTTTAGATTATTTTCATCCATCTAATAATATCGTCTCTCCACACCAAATCAAATATGCACACGAAATAAAAAATGCATCGTTAACAAACCAAAAATATATAGCGACGGGGTGAGGCGAAACCTCGCGACACCGAATGAAAAATGCATCGTCAAAAATGTTTCGAAATGAGGCTAGGCGAAGCCGAGCCACACCAACCAAAAATACTAAGTATGCTTTGGGATGCGGCGAGGCGAAGCCGAGGCATACTAACTCCAAAATTTTAAACGACGGGATGAGGCGAAGTCGAGCCATACCTAATCAAAAATGCATCGCGATGGTGGGAGCGAAGCCCAAATTGAATGACAGTGAATGGTTATTTATGCTACATTGATAAGCCCAGATAAATTTTTTCACAAATGTCCTTATTTATGCTGCATTGATAATTGGTTTGGCAATAAGACAAAGAGAGAAACAAGAAAAAACATAAAAAATTATGAGTTCCATAACCACCTCTTGTTCTTCCACTGAAATGTACGATACAATCTTGTTTATGGGTGAAAACGGTTTCCACTGGTTTTGGTAAATTCGTGTGTGTGGATGAGAAACGAGTCTAGACCATAAACAATGTACTGCACGGGAGTACTTTTAATTCGAGATATCAATTTGTACAAATCTAGCCTAAACCAAGAAATGGCCGTTCCATACTTGCTTCGGGCACAAAGTGAAGGAGAAGTGTTGGTCTTACGAAGGGAAGCAAAGATAGTGTTGAGACCAAAATAGTTGATTCTGAAGGTGTGGTTGTTTATGACTTGTATCAGAAAGTAGAACTGTCTAGCAGAATGGAAAGCTACCAGGTGATTTCTGGATACTGTGTTGTTCTCCGACCAAAACCTGTTGTCTGGTGGAAATAGGTGAAACCTATTCATACAAGTCGTAATAAAACGTATCCTTGTTTCGTAGGAAGTGGAAACGATTGAGTAGTGGAAGAGTGGAGTAACATGTAACATCAGGAGTTATGTTTCCATAATGAAGGATCCGTTTACATTATTACTTCTTGCCATTACTAACCGCCCCGCTTTATGACACTTTCTTGTAACGGGTGTATTGCACGCCGCACGCTGTAAACCGCCAGACCAATACTCTGATGAGTATCCCCTAGTTTGTAACATGTTTGATGTCTCGAGTATTTTCGTGGAAAACATATAGCACTTTGATACGTGTGGCAAGTTAAAATCAAAAGGCTTGCCGCAGGAAAATAACATGTGATGCTAGTAGGCTCGTCTTGGCTGGTCGCCTGAAACTTACCACAAGTCTTCCAGTTCGGTGGCGAACTAAGATGGCTGAGATTGTATCTCATGAGGAAGGGTAGACGTTGATTATGACTACCTTGTGTTGGCGCCTGATAATTGCGTAGTGGAGTGTTTGGTTCACGCCAGTGGCAATGTGGCATGACTCGTGCATGCCAGTGGCACGGTGGTGCTAGTGGCGCCTGGCGTAGCCATGACCACTAGTTTTAGGCGGCTGGTTGCCTGAAAGTTGCCACGAGTCTGTCAGCTTGGTGGCGAACTTGGATAGCCGAGATTGCATCTCATGAGGTAGGGTAGCCGTTGATTATGGCTACCTTGTGTTGGCGCCTGATAATGGCGCAGTGGCGTTTTTGATGCACGCCAGTGGAAATGCGGCATGGCTGGCATGACTCGTGCATGCCAGTGACACGGTGGTGCAAGTGGCAGCTGGCGTAGCCATGGCTACTAGTTTCAGGCAGCTGTTCTCCTAAAAGTTTACACAAGTCCGCCAGCTCGGTGGAAAATTTGGATGGTCGAGATTGCATCTCATGAGGAAGGGTAGCCGTTGATTATGGCTACCTTGTGTTAGCGCCTGATAATGGTGTTGTGGCGTTTTTGGTGAACGCCAGTGGCAATGTGGCATGGCTGGCACGACTCGTGCATGCCAGTGGCACGGTGGTGCAAGTGGCACCTGGCATAGCCAAGGCCACTAGTTTTAGGCGGTTGGTCACCTGAAAGTTTCCATAAGTATGTCAGCTCGGTGGCGAACTTTGATGGCTGAGATTGCATCTTATGAGGAAGGGTAGCCGTTGATTATGGCTACCTTCTGTCGGTGCCTAGAAACTTTGTCTAAATTAGGGTTTAACATGCTGAAACCCTAATTAACATATATGGCATCCACATGCGGTAGGTGGCACGTTGCTCTCCCGAGGTGGCATAGTTTTGTGCCACAATTAGAAATTAGGGTTTCATCCACCACCATTAGATCATGGTCGCGCCCATGGCCTAGGCTAGCCAAATTGGGGTTGGAAAGTTTGGTGCGCTGCCGTGGTAAGTGGCGCGTTTGGCATGTGTACTTGGCATGTTTGTTTGGCATGTGCGATTGGCATGCTTTTGGCATGTTTGGCATGCCGCTTGGCATGTGCGTCTGACATGTGCATTTGGCAAGTTTGGCATGCCGTTTGACATGTGCGCCTGGCATGCGCGTTTGGCAAGTTTGGCATGCCGTTTGGCATGTGCGCTTGGCATGCGCGTTTGGCGTGTTTGGCATGCCGCTTGGCATGTGCGCCTGGTTTTGGGAAGCCAACTTAGTATGGCAACCTCTTGACACGATTTCCACCTCTTTTAAGGATGTGGAAGGTTTAGAGCAACCTGATTGGTCAATGAAACTATAAGGTCGGCCAAGCACGGGGGCGATTACCCTTTTGGTACGCGTGGCAGGTTTAATGTGACCTAATTGGTCGGCAAAGGAATAAGGGCCGTTTAGGTATCATTGGGGTGTGGCCAAGTGGTGCTGGCTAGCCTATGGCGTGGCCACGCTCCCTCTTATTGCTGCTACTACTCCACGACTCAGTTATTCTCTGTTTTATGATTTTGGGTAGGACATTGCTCCTACTAATCCACAACGGATTAATTGCTTAGTTCTTTAAGCATAGACTCGACCAATGGGGTCTAATATACTGCGGGCCGCGAAACCCTAATTTCAGAAATTAGTCAGGTTCGTGGGTTTTGTGAGTTATCACAAAATTGATTGAATTTTATGTGCTGATGCAAAATTCGTTATTTATAGAATGTTTTCTGACTGGGCTTTCTGTGCAAGGGCCTTAAATTTTGGTACTTGGAAATCCGTGCTACTCTGCTGGGAGTGAACACAAATCAGTCATGCCATACCGCTGTTAAGGGTTCTTCTGGGAACATAGCACATGAAAAGTACTCAATGAATCTCATATTAATAAGTAATATAGGAAAGGCGCCGAAATTTATAGGTCATCTGGGGTAGTTTCTACATGCGCCAGTCTGGATGAATTTCATATAAATATATTAAACGGCTCAATAAATATGCCAGTGAAGGGGTTGACACTCATGGCTCTGTTTCCTCACAGAGTGACATCACATCAGATGCAATGTTTTAGAATTTTAATCCTAAGCTAAAAACCACCATCAATAAATCTATAATAAAATGAAATATATCGCATCATTTGTCATTTTTCTTTAAAAAACACAGAAACGGCTGGGGACGAAAAGTGGATATCCAGCCGTCATCTACATGACTGGGTCGACGAGTGATATTCGGAACCGTAAAACACTTACGGCTAGGAATTCTAGGCCGTAAATTTGCCTGTAATTGGATGCTTATGACCTAGAAAGCGAGCCGTAAGTAAAGCAAAAACGTCCAGGAAACCAGGCCGTTAAAGTAGATAGGCTGGGTATCCCAACCGGCGGCACAACATTAAATAATATTTAATATTTATGGCCAGGACACCCAGCCACCGCCGACAACATTAAATTCTATTTAATACTTTCCATGCACGAAGAAAAAAACTGGTCGTAAATTTTCAGTTACGGCTAGGAATATTAATCGTTCCATCCGTAATATTTTGGTAACGGCTGGGAGTTCATCAAGAATGAGCTATTTAACATCATAACGATTAGGAGTTCATGGTTTCCCAGCCGTGATTGAACCTGACTTCTCCTGGGGTTTTCAGAAGGAAAAAACCGAAACTTATTGCAACTCTAATCTTCAAAACCAAAATTGGAGTTAGACTAGAGGTGTACCTGGTTATCTTGACCATTTTTTTTCTTTGATTTTCTCTTTCCTCTTGGGTTGGTCATTCAAAATCATTTTAAGGTTCATAAGGGTTATGTTGAGTGTGAGAAAACTTTTCATAATTTTCTGAAAAATCGGCAAAGAACTGATTGTTGATGATGGGTATTAATATGTTATCGTATTTTCAAGATGACAGTTCACCTATATCAAAAGTCTTGCTTGAATCAATCGTTTCCAAAAAAATTTCACTTCTTCTTATTCTTTGCTTCACTCTGATTCTTTTTGCTATTTTTATTTTCATCATCATCACTTAACTTAAAAAAATTAATTAGTCTTAATTTATTAGATAATCATAATTAGTAATGTCAATTAAATTTATCATCTCAAATCAAATGGGATCATATTAATCATTACACAAAATATTTGGATAAGCGGTGTTTAATGTTACCGTTTGGTGACCCTATATAGCCCCCAAAATCTTATTGGGTTCGAGCCCCAGTTTTAGGATTCCATCTTTGTTAGAGCCCATGATATTAGGACATATGATATCTTTAAAATTATTACAAAAAATATATTTCTACGAGACATAATTACACTAAATCATAGCATTTAATTCATAATTCTGCAATTAATGAACATGAGAATCTAAAATATTTGACCTCTTATAAATTCCAACCCGATCTCATAACAAAATCAATAAAAGAAAAAAAAAAAACCAAAGAAAGAAAGAACAGCAACATCAACAAGAAAATATGGCAGTCAAATTCAGTCTATTATTTTGTTCAGTTTTCATGTTCATGTTCTTCATCCAAAGAGGTTCGGGACAGTAATGTCCACCACCGGGTCCTGGTGATGTAGAGATTACACAAGAAAAAACTGGTCTCAAAATAGGTAAACCATACGAATACTCTGTGAAGATCGACATGCCTGGTCGTTGCAAGTGCACTATGGTCAACTTGGTGTTGGATTGTCCTCAATTTCAAACCCTTGAACCCCTAAAAGGGATTCAACTTCAAGCATTACCTAACAATGAGTGTTTAGTCAATGGTGGTAAAATGATTGCAACTCCACTTGTTTTCCAGTATGCCTATTCTAAACAATTCCCACTCGCCGCTAAGAGATTTGATTGCGTGACAATGTAATAAGCTTTAGACTGAGAAGTCAATCGAGATGAAGCTGAACACAAATCCTCCGTATGGATGAATATATCTGGATTTACGTTTCCGTTATTTTCTGTTTGCTCGTTAAAATGTAGTGTTGCTAATAAAATGATCGAGAAGACGTACTTTTGATAATGAATGTTATGCGTTTTAGAAACCGTACTGATGATAATGTTTGTTTCTTTAGAATAAGATTTTCCATTACATTCGAACAGATTTGATAAATACTGATCCATTATTCTTGCAATGATAGGTTTCTTTTCATCTCTATTCCGATCATTCCTGGGAGTGTTTTAAGTCACCCAAGTCTTCTAACAAGCGCAATAGTTTAGTTCCCATCTTTCACTGTCTTAACCGTGGTAAAAGAGAGACAGTAATTCCGATTAGCAATTCCGATTGTTTTTCCAAATAAATCCTTATAGTAAAAATTGACAAAAAGAATCTTTTATGGGACAAAAAAAAATGGGATCATTTTTTGTCGGACGAAGACAGTCACATTTTTTGTTTTTGCCGAGAAACCAGTTAAGTTGGTGATGCTGCCATGGGTATTTGGAGTGATGAATGAATGAGATTAAGTGGTTTTTTAGAGTTCGTGTTAGAAAGGATTGATGGGTCTGAATTTGATTCGGATTTGCAGGAAGTTCCGTTGAAGAAATTGATCTGTAAAAGGAGATAATCATACACAAAAGGAAGTTCTTAATTGGGCACCATCTGCTCGACACAACTCCAGACAAAGAAGCTTTGGAGCTGAAACAGGAAACAAATTGATCTAATGAAGACATGGATTTTGTTAAGTATTTTGTTAGAAATTAATCTAATGAAGAAATTGATCTAATGAGGAATTGGTGGAGTGCATATCTATATTATGGTGTTAGTAGATGTTCTCCTGGAGGTTGAGCATATCTATCCTATGGTGTTAGGACATGTTCTTCTGCACCCAACTGTCCTGCTTCAATTGTGTATTGTGTGATTGTGCAGCGTATGTAGCTCCTACTACCACACTTCCAAAGTTTCATGCTTCAGCTGTGTGCAGCGTACGGATGCTGAACATCAATAATGATTTCAATTTGTTTAACTCGGTATCGAGTCACGAGTTAACTCTCCATTCAATCACTGGTTAACACATTCTTAGTTGATTCAGGGACTTGAATGTCATTTTATATGAGTGATTCACTGCCACATAGGCACTAACCACAACTAACCATTTTCTCAAAAAAAAAAAAATGGGATGGAAAAAGTCAACCATGTGGCATTTTATAAATATTGAAAATAACGGTGGCACTTTCTTAAACATGAAATTTGAAAGTGTGACACTTTATTAAAGTTCCCTTGTTGTTTTTATATAATTTCTTGCTTGATAATTGCTTAAAATCAGAGGATAGCCGCTTAACGAATCAGAACATCCAATAAAATGTATTACTAAATTACTAAGTTGTCAAAGAAATACAATGAATTGAAACTAGATAATATAATAAGAGAGAAAAAGTAAACGACATTAATAGGCATGTTGATCACTCTTGCAAATTGTTTCGTTCTAACCCTCGGTATGAGAAAACTAGATGTCATTCGGAATATTTAAATAGCAGCAAGCATTACCTCTTCAATGCTCTTGCAGCATCACGTCATTAAGGATTACGAAGTGAAGAGTAGTTTTTCTTTGATCTCCATTGTCATTCTTGGGTAGAGTTCTAAAACACCAAACCCTAATAACATCACCTGAATTAAAATTGTATGATGCAACTATATCATTCCATTTAGTTGTCAATATCAAATATCTATTCTTATTCCACAACCGAATAGTTAAAGTCCTCCATTTACCCTGTAAATCGCGAACTTTCACAGCCATGGAGTTCTTTTTAATTTTTTTTGATCCATCATCGTTCACAATATCAGTCTTTAAAATCTCCTTCTCCTCATTAGACAAAACATCATCTCTATTATCAAGCTCTGATATATTCAACATTAACAAACGGCCTTGATCGGTTTTTAGATCAGAGTTCGTTAGTGTTTTCTGCATTACCAAACATAGATTTCTACCACCATGATTACGCACTATGTGTTGCAACAGACGTGGGACTTCTACAGCTTCTTGTGGTTCTTCTTCCTCTGACTGTGCTTCAATATTAAAATTGGTATTTTCGAAAGTACTAACAATAACATCGTCTCTCTGGTTACCATACCCACCTGAATTATAAATCTTCCATTTCGGCTGTTTTCTGCTCCTCATCCTCATGATTCTCAAAGAAAAACTATTTGCAACAGAGTAAAATATATAAACAAAATAATAATAAAAATAAATAAATCAAAAGATCATTAAATCTTAGTAAAAACATCTTACTAGAATGCTTCAAATAGAAAAAAAGAAAAAAGACTTACCAGAACCGCGACTGGAAACCAAATTGAGCAACTATGGCATGCAATAATTATAAAACTATAAGTTCCCACAAGAGATAATATAAATAGAGAACCTTTTTACTTGTTCTCTAAGGATTAGGAATTATAAACCGATTACAATTTGGTTTCCGCGTAAAACTTAAAACAAATTTAACTAAAATTTTACTCTTTCCTACTGCAATTTTGTTTCACATATTCGACTCAATCAAAAGTTCTTGATTATAAGCTAAGGAGAGAAAAACCAGTACTGCTATATACTCGCATGATACAAGAGATAACTGAGCGCAATGAATATATTTATTTTATTTTTGTTTTTTTAGATCCTAAGAGAAGGTTTATTCTTTACTACATGATACTCCCGGTCTCGATCTTTCTATCTTATAGCTTCTGCTATTGCGCAAGTCACCAGATCGGTTGTACTTGTTGTACATATGTATTAGGAGATAAACTAGGAGTCTATATTTAGGTGATATGTTATTGATGCCGACAAAACATGGCAGACGAGATACTGCTGCTGAGAAGGAAGATAAAAAGAAATAAAATAATGGTAAGGTCGATGTGAGTGGATGCTGCTGATGGACACCGGTAATGGAGATGTGATCACTGCCACTGACTGGTGGTAGTTGATGGAGTTGCAGTAAAGAGATTTGAAGATCGAGAATAGGAGAAGCAGTCACTACGAAAAGATCAATTAGACAGTAAGAGAGAGCTAATCTTACCTTACAGTGAGTGGTGGTGTTAAAGAGTGGAGTGCAGCAACGGTGTATGAGTGTTTTGTGAGAGCTAATCAAGTCATTTCATTTCATTGTATAAATTAATTTTTTGTGTTTTACAGTATATCTTGACTACTCTGTGAGCGGTAGTCAACCTTGATCTTTTGAAAAAAATCAAAGTATCCAAAGAATCAAAGTAGGATAGCTAGAAGAGTTCAAGTGACCTCGGAATGTCGGTTTACACGTGGACAGAAGCTTTGCTTGCTAACCACGAGTCTCTAGGATTTACTACAGGAAACTTAATATATTGGAGCACTCTATAATTATGGCATAAACCCCTATAAATATCGGAATAATCTGTGTAGCAAGAAGTCTCTATTGCAGCACAAATCTTATTGTTGTTGCAAGAGATTATACTGTTTTTCCGCACTCTTTTTATATTGTTACTACAGTTGTGTGATAAATGTCTCATTTTGCAACAGTAAATTATAGCTTTTAGCTGCAGCTGAAAAGTATAGTGACTAGAAATTTGCTTTTACAACACTTATATTAAAGGTGTGGCAATATATGGTGTAGCAATAGCTATATTTTCTTGTAGTGATTTAAATTCAGGCTTCATCGGCTACAAAACAACTATGAGATTGAACATTCAACCAACATTTCTTTTCTTTTATCAAAGTTAATTAAAATTCTGTGAAAAATCATTTGAAAATATCTTTCTCTTCATTTCTTTCTTTTTATTACGTGATATTCATTCCTAGGAGAACTTGGTGAGGATAATTTATGTTTTTTCAAGAGTCTGAAGAATTGTTTAGCTAGTAATGATGCTAGTAGTGGTTTTGGTAGCTTTATTTTTCATAGATTAGGTATTGTTATACAAAAGGGAGTGGGATCCCAGCTTGTCGCTAGGTTTCGTTCCAAAAATTTGTAATTTTATAATTCACAATTATTTTTTTTTATTTTTAATTCCTTTGTAAAAATAATATCGTATGAGACATAATATCCAAATAAATTACATTAAATCATGGCATTTAATGCGTGATATCGAAAATAAATTACATCGAACCATCATTTAATTCGTAATACCGAAAAGATTATCCCATTTAATGTACATGAGCATCTTAGATATTCCGGAAAATGGGTCATTTGTCCAAATATTTTTAAAAAACGGTTCTAATGGACGAGTAAAAATTAGTATGGGTGCAACGGACACAAAAAAAAACAAGGATGAAACTGGATTCATGCTAGCTTAAACTTAAAAAATAGCGAGGCTGAAACTGGATGCATCCTATGTAAATTAAAAATAAGAAAAAGTATTTGAAAATGGGCAGGATGAAACTGTTTATATCCTAGCTATATTTACATTGTTGTCCATTTAAACAATATCAAAATCTAGATGTCTTTTTCACCCGAGGAATTGTTTATTTTGGTCTTTTTAACCAATTTTGTGTAGGTATTCTACCTCTTACAAAGGATCCTGTTAACCTCATAAATTCCAACTCAACCTCGTTCAATGTACATGAGCATCTTAAATTCCAACTCAACCTCATGAAATATCCAGCAGAAGCAAAAAAAAATTACAAAAAAAGAGAGAGAAACAACAAAAAATGGCAGTCAATTTCCATCAATTATTTTGATCAATTTTCATCTTCTTCGTGTTCTTCATCCAACGAGGTTCTGGACAACCATGTGGAACGAGTGATATCAAAATTACACAAGAAAGAACTGTTCCCCAATTAGGTAATGCATATGCATACTCTGTGAAGATCGACACTACTTGCAGGTGCGTTTTAGCCAACTTGGTCTTGAAATTTCCTCAATTTCGGACCCTTGAACCAATAAAAGGATTTTGAGCATTACCTGGTAATGTGTGTCTAGTCAATGATGGTCTACAAGTTGCAACTCCGCATGTTTTTCAGTATGCCTGGTATCATCAAATCCAATTTGATGCTAGGGGTTTTTCTTGCATGTTATCATAAACTGAGAAGCGAATCGAGACAATGAAGCTCAAACACAAGTCCACCGTATCAAATGTATTTTGATTTATGTTTCAGTTATTTTCCTTTGTTCGTTAAAATGTAGTGTTGCTAATAAAATGATCGAGAAGACATACTTTTCATAATAACAAATGAATATTTTGCGTTTCTAGAAACCATACTGATGATAATGTTTGTTTCAATCAATATATTTCATTCAAAATTTGGCCTTTTCAACCCGATCCTGATGTTCAGGGAAGGGACTTTTTGTCGAAAAATTCCGGCCAAAGGTGAAAATCACGAAAAAGAGTAATGAAAATAAATATGAAGGATCAAAGTCTTTTTCTTTGTGCATCGAGTTCAAACGCCAATATATACAAGACTGCTAATAGAGGTACCAAATTGTTTGGAGTGTGCCAAAATACAAATAGGACAAAATAGCTATTGTCTTTGGGTTGGTACATCCCACTAATTTGGTACCCCATTAGCATCCTTAAATTTACCACCAGTTTGCCAACAAATCCTAAAGTTGTTTGTACAAATTGACGTTTGGTCCTAAAGTTAGTGGGCTCTAGATATTCTAGTCCTGTGCACTCAAGCTTAGTACTAGGAAATCCAATTATACATAATTTGGTACGAGTTAATCCTTCTAGGAACGATTCAGTCCAAAATATTTTTTTATCATGTCAAAAATACCCATCACAATAGATCTGCAGGTACGAAGTTCATAATTCGTTCTTTATCTTTATTTTCATTGTCGAGACAGATCTCAAAAGAAGATAAATCCTTAAACCTAATCTTCTCGACGATGTTCGAATGAAAATTCAATGTTCAAACATGAATCTGAGAACCAAACAAGAACAATTTCAATTAGATTCTACTTAATTAACCTAAATCTTCATCATCATCAGTACCTTTCCTTGAAGATTACTTGAGGGGAAAAGTTTATGCGTACCTTTCCTTAACATAATTCGAAGATTTTATAAAATCAAAGTGACGTGAAAGGTAAGTTGAACCTATTTTTATTATCTAGTTTGATTAAAATGTTAATTTTTCGATTTCAAAATCGATTTTAGAAAAATATTATGGTTTCAAAGACCTAATTACTTCAATTTCTGTTTGAATTTCATATTTGATTTATCATTATAATTTAGATCTATAATCATCTCATTCTAATTGATGTTTTGGGGAAAAAATTGATAAATTTTATTAACAATTCCACAAAATTTCTTGTAGCTTATCTCTGAAAATTTGAATAATGTATGATTATGAACGGAAATCGGACTTCGAGGTTGATGCATCTTCCCTAGCTAGACCAAACGTTGGAAAAAGAAGAAGAAAAAGAAATCAACCATGGGTAGAAGTCAGTTTTCCCCAAATCCTTCTATTCATGTTATTAATATTTTGTGATAATATGTGACTCGATCTAGATAAATAAATATTTTTTGTCTTATTTCTGGATTAAGAAATCTTGAAACAAGTATTTGTGTTTGGGTTAGATCGGTTTAATTATTATATTGTGAAGTTATGCAGTGATTTTGCATATGGAGATTGTTATTAATTTTTTGGTAGTGATTTTTATGAACCTAATAGCTATATTTCTCATTTTCTTTATAAGTTATTACTTGACTGTATGTATATGAGTTTGGGTGTTTCCCAAAGAAGCTGCCATCCGGTATTATTCTTACATCTATTTATGGCTATCTAGGTTCATGGTTGGATATTTTAAAGTAAGGTAAGGTAGGTATTCTCACTAATTATGAATTGGAATCGAGAATTTGTCATGCATGCTTTTTTTTGGGCAAAGCTAGTCCAAAATGTTAGTTAATATTGTATGATTTTGTTGGGCATAATTCTACGATCAGGAAAAGTTGGGTAATGTTGATTTTGAGATGTTCGACTTACTGTTTTTGTGGACATGGCTATATGGTCTTAATCCTTTTGTAACAATCTTAGTTGTAGCCTTTTTGCTTCACGTTTGTTATTGAAACCGTAATGGGTTAACTATGTTTTCACCAGTGTCCTTTTCTTATTGAATTCTTAGTGTGTACATAATTGTACACATGCTGAGTCCTAATGTGTACATAATTATACACGTCTAGCTTCTTAATTCACACAGTTGTACACCTATTAAACGTTAATGTGCACATGTTGATTTTCTTTGTTTTCTTTTTGAGGCGGAACTCCAAGAAAAATAAAAAGTTGTTGGCATGTGCCCTTTTGAAATAGCATATGGTTTTAGATTTGTCTCAGTTCTAGACCTGTCCTTCCATAATATAGTCGGTAGTGATACGGGATTCTCCCGCTGACGGACCCCTCTACCCCTAGAGAATGAGCGCGCCATGACGATATGGATCAAAGAATTTTTACATAGAGATATGGCGGAATGGAGAAAGGAACTTTTACATAGGGACTCTGAGATGATTGTGAGGGTATCCAGTTGAAAAAACGGGGGTCTAACAACACCACCCAATATTTCTCTTAGCAATATGTATGGACTAACTCCAATATACTTTGGTAGTGAATCAACTAGACAGTCAGACTCAATCTAGATTAAAGTATATCAAGGAGTTAATATCTCTCTCTTGTTTCGATTTACTCAAGCAAATAGAAATCAACGAGTTACTAATCAAACACAAGGAACAACTTGGATGGTACCAAAGACCAATATCCAAGGATCAATCAATATCAATCAACAACCGAAGGTCGGATTTCCAATTGATTAATTCAAACGCACAACCTGTATTATTTCAATTATATATATATACAAATATAATGCGGAAATAGAAATAACACAGACACCAGAGATTTTGTTAACGAGGAAACCGAAAATGCAGGAAAAACCCCGGGACCTAGTCCAGATTAAACACACTGTATTAATCCGCTACAGACCCCCGGGACCTAGTCCAGAAGTAACACAGACACAAGAAATCTCTTGGTTTTCAGCTTGAGCTACTTACATGTCTAGTTATTTTATGCTCCATGGCAGTAAGACTCCAAGAGAAGGTAGAAAAACTTACCTGGTTCGCGAACTGATGCTAATGGTGAACTACGAATAGGAACTTGCAACCACAAACCGTTTTCGACCCAAGATGCATCGTCCTCTTCCGATTTCAAAGATATAAACACTTTATAAGATGATTGAGAAATCAAGTAAGAAGGATGAAGAAGTATGCGAACTGTTGGTGTTTCTCTCAAGTACTTGAACTGTGAAAGATGAAGATGAAAAGAACGAGGAAGAGAGTCTTTTCCTTTTTGGTGTTAAACAAAACACTTGCCATGTTAGCGCACTGGACTCGTTCGTGAGACGGTTCCTGAACCAACACGTGTGAACCGCTTGTGTGACCCCCAAGGACGTGTTTGGTATAAGGATGACAATAGTATAATAGTGATTGAACCCCATAACACCATGAGAGAGCTTATTTCCAACAAATCTTACATATCGAAGACCTAAGATGATTCCAGAGAAGAATTATCATAGGACTATCCAAGAGTATTATCAGAATCAAGGTATTAAAGATTTGATATCCCTTTCTCCATCCTATCAGAAATTGTTCTTGAAAATAGTTTTTGCTGAAACTATCTTGACAACAATTATCAAGGATTAGGAAATGAAAAAATTTATTTGTAACAAGGTGTTCATGTGACTGGGAATTAAGCTCCTCTTGAGCCGGAACTTGCAGGAAGCTAGAAGATCCCAGAGGAGGATCACAATTCTCACTGATAATTGAATCAATGTCAACTTCTACATAAATATTATTTGTCATAGATTGGTTTAGACTTTCAAGATATTCTTTATCATTCTAGAGAAACATATCAACATTAGAAGACATTCTTTCAAGTTTCTTATCAATTTCAGAAAAGATTTCAAGGGATTTTGTACCTGGTGGAGGTATAGATAGAATTTCTTCTATAAATTTTAAACAATCATACATGGAGGAGAATTTTGAAATCCCTAGATCTGGTGGTGCATTAATTGAGATAGCACAACTTTCCATAGAGTCAGATCGCTACAAACACATACTTGTAAGGTCTTAACCGTGTTTGCCTGCTCCGATACCAATTGAAAAAACGGGGGTTTAACAACACCACCCAATATTTCGCATAGAAATCTATATGGTATAACTCCAATAAACTTTGATTGGGAATAAAATAGATAGTCAGACTCAATCAAGATTAAAGTATATCAAGGAGTTAATATCTCTCTCTTGTTTTGATTTACTCAAGCTAATAGAAATCAACGAGTCACTAATCAAACACAAGGAATAACTTGGATGGTACCAAAGACCAATATCCAAGGATCAATCAATATCAATCAACAACCTAAGGTCGGATTTCCTATTGATTGATTGAAACGCACAACCTGTATAATTTCAATTATATAAAAAAATATAATGCGGAAACAGAAATAACACAGACACCAGAAATTTTGTTAACGAGGAAACCGCAAATGCATAAAAACCCCGGGATCTAGTCCAGATTGAACACACATTGTATTAAGACGCTACAGACACTATCCTACTCAAAGGTAACTTCAGACTGGACTAGTTGAACCCCACTCAGTCTCCCAATGATCCAAGGTAGAATTGTACTCCCTACGCCTCTGATCCCAGCAGGATACTGCGCACTTTATTCCCTTAGATGATCTCACCCACAACGAAGAGTTGTTACGACCCAAAATCGCAGGGTTTGACAATAAACAAATCTGTCTCACACAGACAAGTCTATCAAAGGATTAATCTGTCTTCCACAGATAAATGATAGACACATTTATGTATCTAATATGTCTCAATTGTATGTATTGTTAGTACTCGATTTTCTATTTATTTTGTTATTTTATTTCTTTATAGGTATTTTTAGAGAAATAACCTCTTGCGGCAAAATTGGCTCGAAAAGTAGTGTTTTACACCCCAGGACAAAGTACTAAAGGCACCGGAGAAAAAGTGTTGGAAACACCCCAGAAAAATTACTAAAGACACCCCAAGTGACATGTGTTATTCGGACTCCAGCAACGGATAAGGGGCGACCACTGGATAAGGGGTGGCCATCTTCAACAATTCAAAAAAATCATTTTTGGCGGGAAAAAGAGCTTCTTCCCTGGCAGAATTTCAATCAAGAATTTGAAGGTGCTGCACTGCGATTCAATTGCTGAAAATTTGTGGGAAGTTGTGATATAGCATGAAAAAGCTAGTGTGAGTGTTCGTTTATCCCAGAATTGTCTAGGAAATCCACGAGCTCAAAACAGGAATACACGTACAGGGAGAAGATAATCACGAATTTTGGAGAATTCTGGACGTGTTATAAGCAAGTTTATTGGCTATAGGAACACTATGGGGCATGAGAAGATGATTTGTAACGTGCTGGAAGAGAGTTAACACGTGAAAATCCGAGAATGGAAAGAAAATATTCAAAAAATATTTTCTTCACTGCCCGAGTAAAAGAGAATTATTTGGAGTTAATGGAGGAGATTCGGTGTCGCAATTGTGTATAAATATGTTCATAAGGTGATATAGAGAGGTTGTCGAGATTTTGGGGTTGAGAGGAGAGCTTAGGAGCGAGAAATCAAGAGTTGATGAAACTCTGTTTCTGCTGCTGCTGATGATGAAGAACACCAAGAACACGAAGAACAGACTCACAAGGACCGTCGTTTATCAACAGTGTCTAAGACGCACAGACGTTGGTCGCAGTGCAGTCTTAACAGCATCAACACTTGTATTTTATCGTTCATTCTGTGACGTTTTTTGTGCGTCGCAGATTACAGTTTTAAACCATTTTCTCTTTTTCTCTCCAGTGTAAACACCATTTGAGCTATAAATAATTATTTTGAGAGAATGTTTATCATGATGAGCTAATTCCCTCGTAACCAAGGCAATGGAGGAAGCTATTCACGCAACATAAATGGGTAACTATTTCATTTAATTATATAATTCACCTAATCGCTGCTTTTGCAGAGTTTTAAATTGTTTGAATGATTGTCTTAATTATTTGTTATTCAGTGTGATAGGTTATGCTTGGTTTAATATCTTGATAATCTATGCTTAAGATTTAAAAATAACATTTGAGAAATGGTATGATTGATAGTGAATTAAAGATAAAAGAGGACTTAAGAATTGAATAGAGTTTTGAAATATTTATCATTCAATTTTGTGTAATAGTGTAATCTAGTGTCTTGGTTACCTCTCGCCCACTTTGTTAATTTTTTTGTATATAATTTTATTAAATCTAAAATTTCATTTCCTTCACAAGAAGAAGGAGATAGAGTAGATAGACTTTTGAGTGATAGATAAGTTCAAGTCTTGTCTTCACATATCTTTTTGTCGAGAAGTTCCACCGGTTCCTTGAGTAGTTCTTCTACTTGTATGATGAATCGCCATGAAGTCCTTGAGCTCAATTACACTTTCTATCCTAGTCCGAGACTTGGTTATAATAGACTAGAAATCAAGAATTATAGTTTTGATCACTAATATTGACAAACATGCTTGAGATAGCAACGCATGCAATTTTGACCGAGCAATGCTCTGACACCAGTGATAGCAGAGTAACTGAAAATTTAGAACTGCTAAGACAGCATAATGAATTATAAAAATTTCCATGGATTTTTTTTTTATAGAATTGGTCTTTAGGTAAAATAATTTTGGAGGTCACCAATGTACACCTTCTATTGTTAACGTGTACATAAATGTACACCTGTTGATTTTAATGTGTATATAGTTGAACCAAATGCTAAATTTTTGAAACATCTAGGTTTGAAAGATATTAATCGATCTCCTTCTTGATTTTAATGTACACTTGTTGATTTTAATGTGTATATAGTTGGGAATCGCTGAAGATGTAGACTATATGATCATATTTAGTATGGAAGATGCATGGTAACGAAGCTGGGCTAGCAAATACAATGGATATTGTTGCCACTAATATAATGCATGGAAAACTAACCGAGGTATATATATCATGTTTTTCATTTTACTGTATTTTTTTCGAGCTATACAATTGGTATTCATGTAAATTACCTAGTTGTTAGCGAAACTGTAGCATTCTTGTCATGCAAGTTAAAGAACGACATATGTTTTTGCATTTTAAATGAAAAACCAACTTTTTGTTATTACAAATATTGGATTTGACTAGCTCTTAATGAAGTTTCCATGCTTGTGGTGTCTGTGAACTTTTCATTTTTACAATGTTTCCATGTAGTCACAAATTTCGGTTAAATCATATTATCGTTCATTTAGCACTTCGGGCGGTAGATGATATTTTATATAGGTCACTATTTGTGGACTTGTTAAATTTGTCCTTCTGGCTATGGATATTATGTTTGTTAGTTGTTATTGAGTATAGGCTCCCATGAAACTAGGGTGTACAAACTAGTACACATGTGAATAACTAAGGTGTACATAATTATACACACTTTGGTTCTTAATTTGTACATAATTGTACACCTGTTGTATGTGTGTTTTCTCTGTATATATGTGCTTGTTCTGTTTTACATGTGCTAAGTTTTTTGTCCGATTGTAGCTGTATTACATGATATTTGAAAATGAGGATATTATATTCTTACTGTGAATGTGAATTACATGATATTCAAAAATGAGGATATTATATCCCTGAGGTCCGCATCTTCGTGATTATAGTTGGAACTAACATGTCTTGTTAGAGTAGCTTAGAGTTTAGCTTCTTCAAAATTTTAGCAGATACCACAAATGTAGCGCCCCCAAAGCTAGCAGCTGACTAATCCAAGAGATTAACTATAAAATGGGCACCAACGATCCAAATCATATACTTAAGCATTCAATTAAGAAATCTTCTATAAAAATTAACCCAAAAACTAGCCCCACTCTGAAATGTACATATACAAGAACTCCTTTCAAGTGATACATATGCATTAGTTCTGTTTTGGAAATAGAATATAAATATAAATTAAAAACATCATAAGTTATCTAACTATCGTAATTAAATCCTCGAAGCTTTCATCGCCACATGTACATCTTGATCTGTCCGGAAACTGAAACTGGGAATGGGTGAGCACATCATCCCTAAAAGGGGTTCCCAATAAGAATGAAAATGAACTTTTAAGCAAACATCGACATGCATGATTTTGAAAATAATAAAGACTAACTGCAATTGTAGTTCCAAGCTTCCACTAAGATCACTGCCATAAAAGCATTACAACTTACTTCAGCTTCTTAAAAACCTAAACAATAACCATAACACCATTATCATTTACTAACTTCATCTCAGGAAAAATCTTCATCAATCAATACACTTCATGTCCTTCCATTTCTTCCACCATCCACATTTCCAACTCCCAATTCTAGTTTTACACACACACATGCTTAATTCTATTTTACACCAACAAAACTTCATCTCGTTTACCCCATATCTGTCTTAAACATCTCAATACTACCACAACAACATTCAGCACTAATAAAAAACCTGCACACCTGTAAACTTCTAACATTCATTTAAACCTTCAATTCATTCAGTTCAATCCTCTCTTAGCCACAAATTTACTACCACAACAACATTCAGTTCAACTTTACTATAACTTGATTCATTTATAACAATATTTTCTTCATTTTATCTACACAAACACACTTACACAATTCTCAACAACTTCCAGTTCTTAAAGTTCAATCCCTGCATCAATCTAATACTAACAACAACTAACACCAATTCAATCCACTCTTCATAACCAACACAATCATTCATTTAATTTCAATTTTCTAAACTCATACTATCACAAGCACATCCAAGTGTTCATTGTCATAACACCTCAAATACTGGTTTATCACACATACATCCCAATTCTTAACTTAACTATCAAACATAAATATTCAGACAATAAAATGAACTGAACTAAATCATATCAAGAATAATTACCTCTAATGGTTCCATTGATTCCATGGAAACCAATTCTTCTTTACTTTGATTCAACTCAACATCACAACATTAAACTATCAATTTCATCATATGAGATTAAGATTTCACCTGCAACTCCATTATAATCCTCTTAATCATCCAAACCCACATATTATCTCATCTAATTTCTCTAATGCTTCAACAAAATCCTAATTCCTTTCAACATAAATCTATCTTCTTAATCTGTGCCCAATTCGAACTCCAATTCAACATGCATAAACCCTAAACTTTTCTTCCTTCACTGCAAATTAAAAATCATCTACTAAATATGCTTCTTATCTCTCAATAATGAAAACCCATCATCTCGAACTCATCGGAGATTCAATTTCATAACTTCTCTGAATTAACTTTAGAAACCCTAACTTTCATCGTTTACATCATCACTTTCTTCTCCTCCCGTGCTCAAACTAACTTTAACACCATCACCAAAAATTAATACCCGATCTGTATATTCTTCCCTCGATCTGATAACCATTATTTTATTTCTCAAAAACATTGGAGAATCGCTGTAGGAGAAGAGTAGCAAAAGAAAAGAAGAACAAAAGAAGGATAAGAAGAAGAAGAAAGAAAAATGAAAAATATAAGAATGAAAGAGAAAAGAGGGATCGAGTTCATCTACTCGAATCGGGAGAAGATCTAGGATAATACTATTGCAGCCATTCTCTTTGCTAAGGTACTCCAGTTCGGTCTATTTGTGAAAAGACTATTCTGTCCTTCAAACAAATTTGATGATTACCTCTTCGTCTTGTATCTGATTGACACGTTCGAGTAGTTCATTCCGCATAACTTCTCGAGTTCTATCTAACGGTACTATTTTCGTATCTAGATCATTGCTATATTAATTCATATTAGTTAATATTCGTGTTAAACTAATCGAGTAATTAGCGGCTAAATCGTCTATTGACTAGTCTAATAGCGTTGAGGAGCTTGAGGGTCCTTACATTCTCACCACCTTATTAATTTTCGTCCTCGAAAATTGAACCATCCTTCTGGTCTTCAGAAACTCCCCACCTTAAAGAAAAACCTATCTCTTGTCTAACGCAAACAACAAGAACAAAGCACAAACCTATAAGGCACTTTACAAATAAAAATTTGTGGCTCTAGGTTCAGTAAACTAGTTTCCGTTTCAAAAACATAATGGTTATAACTATAAGAGAAGATACTCTACCATAAAGTTTCGAAGTAAAATTTGGGATCTATTAGTTCACTAATAGAAGCAAGTCTGCCTAATATGAATGGTAATCCATGCTTGTAATTGTCTTGTCCAGGGTAGCAAGACCCGAAGATGGTTTCCTACGAAAAAAGACAACACAAACAAACCAGAACTCCAAACCTCACTGTTCTCCAGTGCCAGATTATTTAAGTATCATTCAATTGAGACTAACTAATTTCTAGTTATCTATTAAAATTCATAACTAATACCACAATTGGTTTCAGCCTAAAATTTTTACTCCATATACTACAAACTAACGTATGTACATAAAACAAAGAACAAGCAATCAACACGTTATACAATCAATCAAATCAATTCAGTACAAAAATCTTTTAGTTATTGATTGGTTTTAGTGATTAATATTTATCTCACAACCCAACCCAGTTCTAAGCTAATTTAGTTCACTAACTGCCACTTTCTATTCCTATTGTTTCCCATATAAAATCTAATAGTGAGCCCTGATACCAACACTGTAGCGCCCCCAAAGCTAGCAGCTGACTAATCCAAGAGATTAACTATAAAATGACGCACCTGATAGACACATTTTTGTGTCTAATTTGTCCTCAATGTCCGTATTGTTGGAACTCTATTTTTGTACTAATATTGTGTTTTTATGTATTTTTAGGAAATAAACATTTTTGGAAAATTCGGCTCGAAAAATTGTCTAAAGCACCCAGAGGACACGTGTTATTCAGACTCTCGCTTTTGGATAAGGGGTAACCTAATTACTAAGGGGAACCCCCAAGTCACCCCCAAGGCAGCTGCTATTCGCACCCCAATTCTGGTTAGGGGGGAGGACATCTTCTTCCCAAATTCAAAAACCAAAAATTGGCGGGAAAAGCTAACAGGCTATGGAAGTTTCAGGGTTCGATTTTAGATTGGATTTAAGGAGACTCAATGGCTAAAACTCTTTGTGTTGACTTGATTGGGCCTAACAGGATTGGTTTTGGTCTTTGGTTCGGCTGCAATTGGCTAGTTAATCCGAGAGAAGAAAAACAGGGAGTACGTGGATGAGAGATTTTCTGCATTAAGTTGGGAAGATTTGGGGAGATTTTCTCGTTCCGATTAGTTGAGACCAGCCTGTTTAATCAAAACAGATATGGTAAGAGTTTTAAATTCGAGCAAATACGAGTGTGGTGTGATTTGGAAGGAAACAAGGCACGTTTGATCTTTGAGATATTCTCGAGATTTTTACTTCACCTGTTGAAGGTTTGAATGAGTTTAAAGCGTGATAAACTTCTTATGGAGCGTATTTGAGTATGATGAGAGTGCGCAGAGTACATGCAGACGTGTGAAGAAATTAATTCAGGAAATATTCCCGGTGACTGCATGGAATTACTACAGAGATTTGGCGAGTTATTACGGGATATTCTTGATTCAGTTGGGTCTATAAAGAGTGTTCAAGACTCATAGACAGTTTGGGTGAGGTTTAGAGCATTAAAGAGTAAGAAAATTGAAGTTGCAGAGATTCTGGTTCTGCTGCTGCTGCTGCTCGAGGAGGAAGAAGAACAGGAAGAACAGACTACCAAAGGTAGTCGTTTATCAACAGTGACAACGACTATCGGTTGTGGGTCGTAGTTTTCCAACGACAACAGCACTTCAGTTCTATCGTTGTTGGGAGACGCTTTCTGTGGGTCGCAGAATCCTGTTGTATATCATTTTCTTGTCTTTCTCTTCATTGTAAAACACTTTTGAGCATCAATGAAATATTTTGAGAGGTTTTTCATCATGAGTAGCTAAACCCAATCCCAGGGGTGACAGAGGAAGCCATTCTCACAATAATTATGTGGTGATCTCTATTTTATTAATTTATGCAATATTTTTATGTGATTAATTGCATTCATAAAAATGAATTAAATGGTTTTTATTAATCAACTGTGTTTTCCCTTGATAATGCATGCTTAGTTTTAGACTCTTGATGCATTATACTTGTGATTAACATTTGATATTTTGGAAATCTTCTTTTGGCAATAATTTAGAATCAAACCAATTATTTAAATTGCATAGTAAAAAAATATTAAATCACATAAGTATTGTTGAATGGTGGAATCTTAACCCTTATTTCTCCATAAAATTTCACATCACTTTGCTATTTAATTTTGCAACATTCCTAAGTTTTATTTAAATCTAAAATTTTTATTCCCTTCACAAATCTGAAAAGAACCCATTTTTACCACTATCACTACAACCATTTGAAAACAAATCAAATTTTGGCGTCGCCGACGCGGATTTGTGTTTAGGTGCATTTTTTTAGATTTTTTTTTATTATTATTTTCATTTGTTCCTCTTACGTTTCTCTGTTTGTGCCTTTGATTTGCAGGTTTGAAGATTGGACAATAAGGACTTGGAACAAAGCTCAAAGCTAAAAGAAAAAAGAAAAAGAAGACAAATGATTTTTTAGGATTTAGTTTTATTATTCTTTTTTTTTAATTTTTAATTTTTAGATATTTTTTTTTAGAATTTTATTAGGAAAATTTATGTAATACTTTTGCACTTTAAAACTTTGGACTTGGACTGTAAAACTTTGGACACTTTATTATTATTTTTTAAACCCTACAGAAGGGTAAGTTAAATATAAAATGTGTGCAGGGAAGGACGACGATTATGATATCGTCCTGGCTCCTCGGGTTC
The DNA here is from genome assembly GCF_003573695.1 of Papaver somniferum. Classification (NCBI taxonomy): domain Eukaryota; kingdom Viridiplantae; phylum Streptophyta; class Magnoliopsida; order Ranunculales; family Papaveraceae; genus Papaver; species Papaver somniferum. The sequence goes on along the minus strand of NW_020620492.1, from coordinate 2,566,783 downwards.
GCACACTGACACCGGAGTCAGTGGCCCGAGTCGACTCCAGCGGTTCTTCGCCCGTCTGGTACGGGAGGTAAGTCTTCGGAACACCCGCGAATCCCCTGTAAGCGGGTTTATTGTCTGCCTTAAGGTGAATATTTGTTGAGGACTGAATCGGTTGTTTTTAATTTCCTAGTAAAGGGCAAGAACTGGCCATATAAGATAAGGGTTCGGATTTCATCACCGTTCCCTTCTTGCCCGCCTTAGGAAAACGAAACCTAAAGCGAACCCAAGCCTAAAATCTTGACTAGAAAGAGACCTATAGGGTAACGAGCTTAACAGGAAAATCATTCGAAAAATATTGGTTACTCTTTTAAGCACACCTCAAAGTTCTTGATGGTTTCTGTGAGTTGAATGCGTGACTACGCCGCCTTGTATCGGTGAGGTTTTGGGTATCAAAGCTCCTTTGAGCTTCCCTCGCCTCGATTCAACTTACTTTAACTCGGATTGATTCCAGAGGGGTTTTCTTAAATTGTAACGAATTCCCTTTCGAAGGATTAGAAGCTGGTCTAGAAACAATCTAAGTGGATCCATCATGCTTTTTGTTTGCTAGAAATTTTTAGGTTTGATTTGATGGAGTCGGCCTGCTGTGTGTTTGCTTAGAACCTCCCTTCCTTAGGATTTTTGTTTGTATATTCCAAGAGCGCTCGAGTCCTTTACAGAGCGTGCTTGGAAAAAAGATAATTTTGGCCGTTTGATTAGTAACGAGCCTAAAAAATCTTCTTGTGGAAGCGTGGAGCTCGAAGACTCTTCTTTTGAGAGCCCCGTTTTTGGAAACTTCAGTTTTGAGAATCTGTCTCTTCGTGAGGAAAGTACCCCTAGTACTTCTGCTGTGCCACCGATGGCAACTTTGAAAGATTACATGTTCCCAACTAGGTCCAACCGAGATTCGTACGTTAAATTGCCGCCACTACGGCTAATTTCGAGATAAAACCTAGTATTCTTCAGATGATCCCTATATTTTTAGGAAAAGATGATGAGAACCCTTATTTCCATATTAGGGACTTTGAGGAAATTTGTGGGACAATTAGAATAAAATACCTTACTTATGAAGTCTTGAAACATAAGATTTTTCCCTTTTCCTTGAAAGATAAAGCCAAGACCTGGATGAACAACCTACCATCTGAATCCATTGAAACATGGAAGGAACTTATTGCTGCTTTCTATATGAAATTCTACCCTAAGCATAAAACTGCAGCTGTTAGGCAGAAAATTAGTGCTAGTATGCAACAAGAGGGAGAGTCTCTTTATAGGTTTTTGGAGAGATTCAATGATCTCCTATCCTAGTGTCTTCAACATGGATTTGATAAGATGAAACTTGTAGAGATTATTTATAATGCTTTAGACTATTCGACCAAAGCCATGGTCGAGTCTATGTGCGCTGGTGAGTTCACTAGTAAAAATTTTGATGATGATTTTACCTTCGTAGGAGCTATCGCTGAGAAATCACAATAGTGGGAGTCTTGTGTGGAACCCCCTAAAAGACTCTTGGTCAATAGAAGTAGCACTAATATGGTAGATACGAGTTTTGCGTCAGATGCTAAGTTTGCTGCTTTATCTAGAAGGTTAGAAGTGTTGGAAATGGGTCAATCTAAAAATAAGTCCCTTATTGAACCTAATAGAGCCTCTCAAGTCTCTAGTTGTGGAATAGAGCCCGATAACTCATTTTGGGAAGGTCATGTTAGTGAAGAGCAAGCTCATGCTGTCTATAACAATGCTAGGTTTGAGAACCGTCAGAAGTTTGACCCCTACTCAGAGACCTACAACCCTGGTTGGAGAAACCATCCTAATTTCTCTTGGTCTAAGGGCCAGAATCAAGGCCATTCTAGTAATTCTCAGCCTCCCCCATGTTTTGGTTATACTAAGAACTCTTCAGGTCAGACCCAGAACCCATCTGAGAATAAAATAACTAGCTTAGAGGAAATCCTTAGTATATTAAGGAATAGCCAGGAGATGCTATCAAAAAGCCAGGATAGTGCCCAGTCTTTTGCTAAATTAGAACTTCAAGTCGGCCAAATAGCTAAGTTTATTAATGAGAGAGAATAAGGAAGGTTCCCTAGTCATACTGATCCTAACCCTAGAGGAGAGAAATCATACAATCATGTGAACGCTGTTACAATCCTTAGGAGTGGAAAGAAAGTTGATAATAAGGTTGCCATACCTGAAAGTGAACATGCTGTAGTTCACCCTTCTGAGCCAGAAAATGAGGAGACTGATAGAGTCTCCAAAGAGACCAATGAGGGTCCTGATGAGCCCGGATTTGTCCCCAGAGCCCCGTCCCCCCAGCTGCTAGTTCCGACTAAGAGGGAATCCAACTTTAATGATATATTGGAGGTTTTTAAGCAGGTTACTATCAACCTTCCATTATTAGATGCAATTAGGAAGATTCCCGCTTATGACAAGTTCTTAAGGACTTGTGTACACGAAAGCGTAAGCTTAGTGTCCAAAAGAAAGCCTTCCTAGATAGTCATGTGAGTTCCATTATTCAGAATACCACTACTCCTAAGTATAAAGACCTAGGGTCCCCTACTATTTCTTGCAAAATAGGTAACTACCGTCTCGAGAAATCTTTGCTTGACTTAGGAGCCAGTGTGAATTTACTTCCATATCATGTGTACCTTAAGCTAGGACTTGGTGAGATGAAACCTACCCAGATGACACTTCAGTTAGCTGATAGGTCCGTTAAAATTCCTCGTGGTGTGATCGAGGATGTTCTCATAGAGGTTGACAAGTTTATTTATCCAGTGGATTTTGTTATCCTAGATACCCAACCTGTCCCTGACCCAGAGAACCAAATACCAGTGATTTTAGGTCGCCCGTTTTTAGCTACATCCAATGCGATCATTAACTGTCGAAATGGTATTATGAATTTGTCTTTTGGTAATATGACTATTGAGTTGAACATTTTTAATATTAGTAAGCTACCCTCTGAAATAGATGACTCTAATATAGAAGAGGTGAACATGATAGGAACATTAGTGGAGGAGTCATTACCAAACACATTGTTAGAAGATCCATTAGAGAAATGCCTAGCTCACTTTGGGATTAATTTTGATGATGATAATGTGATTAATGAGGTGAATGCTTTGTTAGATTCAACCCCTTTGTTAGATACTAGTAATGGATGGAAACCTAAGTTCGAACCACTACCAGTTTCTAAGTCTACCCTAGTTCCTTCATTAGAAGAGCCTTCTAAGTTGGACCTAAAACCATTGACAGATACCCTGAAGTATGTGTTTTTAGGCCCGTCTGAGACTTTACCTGTGATTGTTTCTTTCGACTTGGATAGAGATCAGGAAATTAGGCTAGTAACCGTCCTTCAAAACAACAAGGAAGATTTAGGGTGGACCATAGAAGACATTAAGGGTATAAGTCATACTGTTTGTATGCATCAGATCTATTTAGAGGAAGACACCAAACCTTCTAGGGAGATGCAATGTCGACTAAACCCCAATATGAAAGAAGTAGTTCGAACTGAGGTTCTTAAGCTATTAGATGCAAGCATTATCTACCTTATTTCAGACAGTAAGTGGGTCAACCCCGTTCAGGTTGTTCCCAAGAAATCTGGTATTACTGTAGCCCAGAATGATAACAATGAGTTAATCCCAACTCGAGTGACCACGGGTTGGCGTGTTTGTATCGACTATAGGAAATTGAACAAGGTCACTCGGAAGGACCACATTCCCCTTCCCTTCATCGACCAGATGCTAGAGAGATTAGCTGGACATAGTCACTACTGCTTTTTAGATGGCTACTCTGGATATAATCAGATCGTTATTGCCCCAGAAGACCAGGAGAAAACCACTTTGACCTGTCCCTTTGGTACCTTTGCGTATAGACGCATGCCTTTCGGGCTATGGAATGCCCCTTCGACTTTTCAGCGTTGCATGATGAGCATATTTTCTGACATGGTAGAACGGTTCTTAGAGGTCTTTATGGATGATTTTTCAGTGTTTGGTTCGTCTTACGATGAGTGCTTGCATCATTTGTCATTAGTTTTGACTAGGTGTAAGGAAAAGAATTTAGTGTTTAATTGGGAGAAATGTCACTTCATGGTTCGTTCAGGAATTGTTCTAGGGCATATTGTATCTTCAAAGGGTATAGAGGTAGATAGAGCCAAAGTTGACCTTATTAAAACTTTACCGGTCCCAAAAACCGTAAGAGATAGTAGGTCATTCTTAGGGCATGCTGGTTTTTATCGTCCCCGGCAGCGGCGCCAAAAACTTGGTGTGCTTGGGAACGACACACAAAAGACTTGCAAGTATACAAGGTCAAGTTTTAGTATAGAAAGTAAGAATGGGATCAGTCCACAGGGAGTGGGAGCATACAAGAAATTATCCTAAGCTATCAATGGGTGCAAAGCACTATGGCAGTGAGCAAGGAAAGGTAATATGGCAGATGCAAAGAACCAAAACAGTTAACAAAGCAAAGCAGTTAACACAAGATGGCAAAACAGCAAAGATTAAATGGCAGAGGATATAAAATAAAAATAGCAGGGAACCAAGGCTGTAAGCCAAGGGCAGGGGGAGTTTGTGCACTGATTTCAGTGCACAACAGCTTCAAAATGCAAGAAAAACAGTGAAGGAAAGTAAATTTAGCATGGAACAAAATAGAACTGAAATTATAAGTGATTATAAAGGATTTGTGGTTAAGCCAAGGCTTAGAATCCACCTTGTGTCCTAATCAAACAACATATTTCTAGGTTGAGTTGAATATCCTATGCATACATCTAGAAATGGAAGAGAACTAACTTGCTCATTAGTTTTCCCCTAGTATTGACTGTCTTTTGACAGAACAGTCAATCACAGGCACTATGAGCATTAGTTTCTTCCAATTGCTCAAGCAAAACAGGGCAAGGAGTTAACTATCCTAGCAACTTGTCATTTGACAGTGCATAAGGCTTCAACTGAGCCTTAGCTTAATGCTACTTAGCTCATGCTCAACATATTACATACACAAGCATTCATCATACAAGATAATTCAAACAGAACACACAACATTCAAAAATCAACTGTGATAAAGAATTTGAAATTGTAATGAAAATTTCTTCAAATGTCTACTGGCTAGTCCAGAGATGCCGAATTTTACAACCCCTAACACCCTTTTATAGTTACAACAAAAAAATTCCAAAATCCCCAAATCAGTGAAATTAGGGTTTTACAAAAAATCCTTACCTAATCTCTGAAAACGATTGATAGCTCTCACCCATGCTTCCTTGTCGTCTGCTGATGCTACCCATGCCTTCGATTTATCCTCTAACCTCACCTATTTCATCAACTCCTAACCTAGGGTTCCTGTGAGATGAAATGATTAGGAGGTGATGTAATAAGTGGCTAGAAAAGTAGGTCTTGGTTGTTAGAAGTGATGATGGCTCGAGTGGTGGTGGTTGAGTGATTTGGGGGGAGAAGATGGTGGTGATTGAGTGATTTGGGGGAGAATATGGTGGTGATGGAGACAGCGTCGCTGTTGCAGAAGAGGGGAAGAAGGAGATGGATCGATGGGTTTTGGGATAGGGTGTGTTTGTTTTGGGTATAGGGTTAGGTTGTTCGAGTGTGAGGCGGGTACAACAAATCTTGATGTCTTGCGAAGCTGAGCCGTGGGATAATATCTTCTGGGACGGATCTAACGGCGAGATGGAGACAGATCAAGAGCGACCGTTGGATGCCTGATACATCGAAACTGACGGCTCAAGATGGAGTTAGGTGATGTAGTGTTAGACAGGATCTTCAGACTTTGATGTAATGGCGATGCTGCGACCGTAGGATGCTGAGATGATCCAATCTGACGGCTAGAAAGGGAAACGGGTATGGATATAGGAAATGGACCTGGGTGAGGGTTTTGGGCATTGGGTATGCCAAGCCCATATCTTCTTTAAGAACAATTCTTCCTCTTCAAGACCATTCCTAGCCTCTTGGTTTTGTGCACAACGTTCTTCACGGCTTCCTTGCGTAACTCCTCCCGGCTTTTCACTACTTTTCTGCTCTATTCCGCTCCGCAATTCATCCAAACTTTATTTATTACCTAAAAATATAAAATTAAGTAAGAAAAATATTTATTCTTGAAAACAATGAAAATACAGAATATGGGATAAAACGTAGAATTAATGCACAAAGGATGAGTTAAATGCCAACAAAAAGGGATACATATATACAATATTTGGCACTCATCAATCGTTATTGCCCCAGAAGACCGGGAGAAAACCACTTTTACCTGTCCCTTTGGTACCTTTGCGTATAGACGCATGCCTTTCGGGCTATGGAATGCCCCTTCGACTTTTCAGCGTTGCATGATGAGCATATTTTATGACATGGTAGAACGGTTCTTAGAGGTCTTTATGGATGATTTTTCAGTGTTTGGTTCGTCTTACGATGAGTGCTTGCATCATTTGTCATTAATTTTGACTAGGTGTAAGTAAAATAATTTAGTGTTTAATTGGGAGAAATGTCACTTCATGGTTCGTTCAGGAATTGTTCTAGGGAATATTGTATCTTCAAAGGGTATAGAGGTAGATAGAGCCAAAGTTGACCTTATTAAAACTTTACCGGTCCCAAAAACCGTAAGAGATAGTAGGTCATTCTTAGGGCATGCTGGTTTTTATCGTCGATTCATCAAGGAGTTTAGCTTAATTTCTAGGCCTCTTTGCAATTTACTTGCAAAAGATTTTAAGTTTATCTTTGATGATGCTTGTTTAGAGGCTTTTGAGAAGCTTAAGTCATTACTCACTACCGCCCCCATAGTCCAGGCACCCAACTGGAACCTACCCTTTGAGATCATGTGTGATGCTTCAGATTATGCTATTGGTGTTGTGCTAGGTCAACGAGAAAATAAGTTACTTCATGTAATTTAGTATGCTAGCAAAACTCTGAATGATGCTCAGTTAAACTATACCACTACCGAGAAGGAACTATTAGACATTGTGTTTGCCTTACACAAGTTTAGACCCTATCTATTAGGTTCTAAGATCATCATATATACTGATCATGCTGCTTTAAAATATCTTTTGTCTAAGAAGGATATGAAACCTAGATTGATTAGGTGGATTCTGTTGTTGCAAGAGTTCTCTCCAGACATTAGAGACAAAAAGGGTGCCGAAAATGTTGTAGCAGATCACTTGTCTAGACTAGTTGTTAGTTCCCCAGATGATTCCCTTCCTATAAGGGATAGCTTTCCCGATGAACAATTGTTCTTTGTTACCCGATTACCTTGGTATGCGAATATAGTGAACTATCTTGTTACTGGTCGAATGCCCCAACATTGGGGTAAACAAGATTGTTCTAGATTTTTAGCTGAGGTTAAGCACTTCTTTTGGGATGATCCTTATTTATTTAAGTATTGTCCGGACCAGATTATTAGAAGATGTATACCTGAGAGTGACCAGTCCAGTATTATTTCCTTTTGTAATGATCATGCTTGTGGGGGTCACTTTAGTGCTAAGAAAACTGCTGCTAAGATATTGCAGTGTGGATTCTATTATCCTTTGTTGTTTAAAGACTCCCACAGTTACTGCGTTACGTGTGAACGATGCCAGAAATTAGGAACCATTTCCCGTAGGAACATGATGCCCTTGAACCCTATTTTAATTGTTGAGGTCTTTGATGTGTGGGGTATTGACCTCATGGGTCCGTTTCCTAATTCTTTTGGTAACCTATACATCCTTGTCGCCGTAGACTATGTATATAAGTGGATTGAGGCGGTGGCGTGTAAAACCAATGACCATAGGGTTGTGATTGAGTTCTTGAAAAATAATATACTTATACGTTTTGGTACACCACGAGCTATAATTAGTGATGGAGGGTCTCACTTTTGTAATGGGCCTTTTAGGCTTCTGATAAAGAAATATGGTATTACACATAAGGTAGCTACCCCGTATCATCCAAAGACTAGTGGTCAGGTAGAGGTTTCCAATAGGGAGATAAAACATATATTAGATAAAACAGTTAATCCTAATCGAAAAGACTGGTCGTCTAGGCTTACTGATGCCTTACGGGCTTACCGTACTGCGTTTAAGACCCCCATTGGAATGTCGCCTTATCGGCTTGTTTATGGAAAGGCATGTCACTTACCTGTTGAGTTAGAACATAGAGCTTATTGGGCTGTTAAGCAGCTAAATTTTTCACTTGACGAGGCAGGAGACCATAGGAAACTCCAGCTCAATGAGTTGGACGAGATTCGTATAGATGCTTACGATAGTGCGAAGTAGTATAAGAACAAAATGAAACTTGTGCATGATAGAAACATTTTACGGAAGTCATTTTCTCCATGTCAAAAAGTTCTTCTGTATGATACCCGTTTGCATCTTTTCCCTGGGAAGTTACGTTCTCGGTGGACGGGTCCTTTTATTGTTCGCACTTTTTTTCCTCATGGAGCTGTTGAGATCGAGACACCGGATGGTAGTAATTCTTCGAAGGTTAACGGTCAGAGATTGAAACCCTTTTTAGATCCCTTTCCTACAGGTGATGTTGAGGAGGTCCCCGTGGAGGACCCTGTTTACCCTTGATTGACCATCGAGGCAGTTGTATGTTGTATATTAGTTTTTTTGATTTTCTTCACCCAGGTACCATCTTTCCAACTTCTCCTCGTATTATTTTACTTTTGGTACTGCTCTTTAATTAGAAACATTGAGGATAATGTTAGATTTAAGTTTGGGGGTGGGGAAGAAACCTTTTGTTAGTTTTTAGTTGAAATAAATAAACTCCCGAGCCTAGAAATTTATGCCTATTAAGGTTGGCACTAACCAATCTAAGTGGATGCGAACGTCTTGGTTGTAGGAGTCGAGGAACCAATCTGATTAGATGGAAACATCTAAAGAGTCTATTCATAAAAGCACATAGCTCAGGTGTTAGAATTAAAAACATGATAGTTTCGCCATATTTCGTGATGGAAACATCGAAAGAATCCTGATCACTTCTTTTCCTTTTTACCTTTTTACCATTACTAGGGTGAAATAGAGTGACTGAGATACTTCATCAATAAAGTCAACCACTGGAACCCTTGTATATGCCAGTTGGTTGACCTAGAGATAGGATTATCGACCACTGGTTCCCTTGTATATAACAGTGTGTTGATATTAGTCCAGACTAGTATCTCAGTCCATTAGGATAGGTTCACCTTAGTTAACATCATCTACGTTTTTCTCTACATACATCTTCTTAATCTATCCATGTGGTTGGTTGACTCCATTTTATGATGTCCAGAAACTATCTGAGTAGAGATCAGTCACTTTGTATGAATCTTAGTATGCTTGAGTGCAAACTCGTGTACAACAATTGGAATTTTGCATCAGGGTACTTCCTCCTATAGTCAATGATTGTATGCCAACCAAGGAGATTTTTTAGTGCCTTCCGAGGTTCGTTGTAGATAGCTAGGGTCTGGAGTAAAGGTTTTGTGGGTACACCTCTGGTAAACCCTCCGGAGACAACACTCCGCCACTAGGGCCACCTAGTGGTTTAACGGCTTGCTGCACGTGCTAAGTGTAGTCATTTTATTTTCTAGATTAGATTTGCTCGAGGACTAGCAAATAATAGGTTTGGGGGTATTTGATAGACACATTTTTGTGTTTAATTTGTCCTCAATGTCCGTATTGTTGGAACTCTATTTCTGTACTAATATTGTGTTTTTATGTATTTTTAGGAAATAAACATTTTTGGAAAATTCGGCTCGAAAAGTTGTCTAAAGCACCCGGAGGACACGTGTTATTCGGATTCTCGCTTTTGGATAAGGGGTAACCTAATTACTAAGGGGCACCCCTAGGTCACCCCAAGGAAGCTGCTATTCGCACCCCAGTTCTGGTTAGGGGGGGAGGACATCTTCTTCCCAAATTCAAAAACCAAAAATTGGCGGGAAAAGCTAACAGGCTATGGAAGTTTCAGGGTTCGATTTTAGATTGGATTTAAGGAGACTCAATGGCTAAAACTCTTTGTGTTGACTTGATTGGGCCTAACAGGATTGGTTTTGGTCTTTGGTTCGGCTGCAATTGGCTAGTTAATCCGAGAGAAGAAAAACAGGGAGTACGTGGATGAGAGATCTTCTGCATTAAGTTGGGAAGATTTGGGGAGATTTTCTCGTTCCAATTAGTTGAGACCAGCCTGTTTAATCAAAACAGAGATGGTAAGAGTTTTAAATTCGAGAAAATACGAGTGCCGTGTGATTTGGAGGAAACATGGCACGTTTGCTCTTCGAGATATTCTCGAGATTTTTACTTCACCTGTTGAAGTTTTGAATGAGTTTAAAGCGTGCTAAACTTCTTATGGAGCGTGTTTGAGTATGATGAGAGTGCGCAGAGTACCTGCAGACGTGTGAAGAAATTAATTCAGGAAATATTCCTGGTGACTGCATGGAATTACTACAGAGATTTGGCGAGTTATTATGGGATATTCTTGATTCAATTGGGTCTATAAAGAGTTTTCAAGACTCATATCGAGTTTGCGTGAGGTTTAGAGCACTACCGAGCAAGAAAATTGAAGTTGCAGAGATTCTGGTTCTGCTTCTGCTGCTGCTCAAGGAGGAAGAAGAAGAGGAAGAATAGACTACCAAAGGCAGTCGTTTATCAACAGTGACAACGACTGTCGTTTGTGGTTCATAGTTTTCCAACGACAACAGCACATCGGTTCTATCGTTGTTAGGAGACGCTTTCTGTGGGTCGCAGAATCCTGTTGTATATCATTTTCTTGTCTTTTTCTTCATTGTAAAACACTTTTGAGCATCAATGAACTATTTTGAGAGGTTTTTCATCATGAGTAGCTAAACCCAGTCCCAGGGATGACAGAGGAAGCCATTCTCACAAGAATTATGTGGTAATCTCTATTTTATTAATTTATGCAATATTTTTATGTGATTAATTGCATTGATAAAAATGAATTAAATGGTTTTTATTAATCAACTGTGTTTTCCCTTGATAATGCATGCTTAGGTTTAGACTCTTGATGCATTATACTTGTGATTAACATTTGATATTTTGGAAATCTGCTTTTGGCAATAATTTAGAATCAAACCAATTATTTAAATTGCATAGTAAAAAAATATTAAATCACATAAGTATTGTTGAATGGTGGAATCTTAACCCCTATTTCTCCATAAAATTTCACATCACTTTGCTATTTAATTTTGCTACATTCCTAAGTCTTATTTAAATCTAAAAATTTTATTCCCTTCACAAATCTGAAAAGAACCCATCTTTACCACTATCACTACAACCATTTGAAAACACATCAGCACCAACGATCCAAATCATATACTTGAGCATTCAATTAAGAAATATGCTATAAATCTTAACCAAAAAACTTGCCCCGTTCTGAAATGTAAATATACAAGAAATCCTCTCACGTTATACATACACATTAGTTCTGGTTTGCAAATAGAATATAAATATAAATTAAAAACAGCAGAAGTTATCTAACTATCGTAATTAAATCCTCGAATCTTTCAACGCAACATGCACATCTTGATCTGTCTCTGAAAACTGAAAGTGGGAATGGGTGAGCACATCATCCCTAAAAGGAGTGCCCAAGAGGAATAAAAATTAACTTTTAAGTAAACATCGGCATGCATGATTTTGAAAACAATACATGTTTTCCTAAATATTAAAAGACAACCAATTCTCTGAACTAAACAACATATATATGGAACTAACTCCTTCTTTATTTCTGTGGTGACATTTACACACGAGATTGATGACAATTACACACCAACCTTTATTTCTGTGGTTACATTTATACACCGTAATATTGGTGACCATTACACAACTAGATAGTTTATGGGTGAATGTACACACCCGTAATATTGGTGACAATTACACACCTAGATATTTTGGGTGACAATTACACACCCAAATGTGCATGAAAGTATAAATGAAGGAGCGTATCCTATATACCATATAAGGAAATTCTTATTTCCCATAACAATTCATAAAAGATAAACAAACATTACACTTTGTTTCCAAACAATGGAAAGATTAAAAGAAATAACAGAACTTTCGTAATTCAAAGTTAAACAATACACTCCTTTCCAAACAATGGAAAGATTATCAGAATCAACATAACTATCAGAACTAAAATTAAAAAATGCATGAAAACATGACCAAATAATGTGTGAGTTTGATAAACGTAAACTTTTGTAAAAGAAAACAATAATGTTCACAAAAGAGTTAAAAGTATTCCCACCTCTTTTGATGAAAAGCCACGCCTACCTCGAGATCCTCGATCCACTGGTTCATCCTTTGAATCGAGCATTGTTAATAAAGACTAACTGCAATTGCAGTTCCAAGCTTTCACTAAGATCACTGCCATAATAGCATTACAATTTACTTCAGCTTTTACAAACCTAAACAACAATCATAACACCATCATCATTTACTAACTTCATCTCAGGAAAAACCTTCATCAATCCATACACTGCATGTACTTCCGTTTCTTCCACCATCCACATTTCCAACTCCCAATTCCAGTTTTACACACACACATGCTTAATTCTATTTTGCACCAACGAAATTTCATCCCATTTACCCCATATCTGTCTTACCCATCTCAATACTACCCGTTCAACACTACTAACAAACCTGCACACCTGTAAACTTCTAACATTCATCTAAACCTTCAATTCATTCAGTTCAATCCTCTCTTAGCCACAAATTTACTACCACAACATCATTCAGATCAACTTTACTATAACTTGATTCATTTATAACAATCTTATCTTCATTTTATCTACAAAAACACACTGACACTATTCTCAACAACTTCCAGTTCTTAAAGTTCAATCCCTGCATCAATCTAACACTAATAACAACTAAAACAAATTCAATCCACTCTTCATAACCAACACAATCATTCATTTAATTTTAATTCTTTAAACTCATACTATCACAAGAACATCCAAGTGTTCATTGTCATAACACCTCAAATACTGGTTTAATCACACATACATCCCAATTCTTAATTTAACTATCAAACATAAATATTCAGACAATAAAATGAACTGAACTAAATCATATCAAGAATAATTACCTCTAATGGTACCATTGATTCCATGGAAACCAATTCTTCTTTACTTTGATTCAACTCAGCATCAAAACATCAAACTATCAATTTCATCATCTGAGATTAAGATTTCACCTGCAACTCCATTATAATCCTCTCAATCATCCAAACCCTTATATTATCTCATCTAATTTCTCTACTGCTTCTACAAAACCCTAATTCCTTTCAACATAAATCTATCTTCTTAATCTTTTCCCAATTCGAACTCCAATTCAACATGCAGAAACCCCAAACTTTTCTTCCTTCACTGCAAATTAAAAATCATTTACTAAATATGCTTTTTATCTCTCAATAATGAAAACCCATCATCTCGACTCATCGGAGATTCAATTTCATAACTTATCTCAATTAACTTTGGAAACCCTAATTTCATCGTTCACAACATCACTTTCTTCTTTTCCCGTGCTCAAACTAACTTTAACATCATCACCAACAATTAATACTCGATTTGTATCTTCTTCCCTCAATCTGATAACCATTATTTTATTTCTCAAAAACATTGGAGAATCGCTGCAGGAGATGAGTAGCAGAAGAAAAGAAGAACAGAAGAAGGATAAGAAGAAGAAGAAAGAAAAAGGAAAAAATAAGAATTAAAGAGAAAAGATGGATCGAGTTTATCTACTCGACTAGGGATAAGATCTCGAATAATACTATTGCATCCTTTCTCTTCGATAAGGGAACTCCGATTCGGTCTATTTGTGAAAATACTATTTTTCCCTTCAAACAAATTTGATGATACCTCTTCGTCTTGTATCTGATTGACACGTTCGGGTAATTCATTCTGCATAACTTCTCGATTTCTATCTAACGGTACTAGTTTCGTATCTATATCATTGCTAGATTAATTCATATTAATTAATATGCGTGTTACACTAATCGAGTAATTAGCGGCTAAATCATTTATTGACTAGTCTAATAGCGTTGAGGAGCTTGAGGGTCCTTACATTCTCCCCACCTTATTAATTTTCGTCCTCGAAAATCGAACCATCCTTCTGGTCTTCAGAAAATCCCCACCTTAAAGAAAAACCTATCTCTTGTCTAACTCAAACAATAAGAACAAAACACAAACCTATAAGGCTCTCATCAAATAAAAATTTGTGGCTCTAGGTTCAATAAACTAGTTTCTGTTTCAAAAAGATAATGGTTATAACTACAAGAGAAGATACTCTACCATAAAGTTTCGAAATAAAACTCGGTATCTATTAGTTCACTAATAGAAGCAAGTCTTCCTAATATGAATGGTAATCCATGCTTGTAGTTGTCCTGTCCAGGCTCGCAAGACCCGAAGATGGTTTCCTACGAACAAAGACAACACAAACACACCAGAACTCCAAACCTCATTATTCTCCAGTGCTAGATTATTTAAGTATCATTCAATTGAGACTAACTAATTTCTAGTTATCTATTAAAATTTCTAACTTATCCCACAATTGTTTTCAGCCTACAATTTTTACTCCATATACTACAAACTAACATACGTACACAAAACAAAGAACAAGCAATCAACACGTTATACAATCAATCAAATCAATTCATTACAATAATCTTTTGGTTATTGATTTTATTTAGTGATTAATATTTATATCACAACCCAACCAAGTTCTAAGCTAATTTAGTTCACTAACTGGCACTTGTTATTCCTATCGTTTCCTATATAAGATCTAATAACGAGCTATGATACCAACACTGTAGCGCCCCCAAAGCTAGCTGCTGACTAATCCAAGAGATTAACTATAAAATGAGGCACCAACGATCCAAATCATATACTTGAGCATTCAATTAAGAAATATGCTATAAAGCTTAACCAAAAAACTATCCCCGCTCTGAAATGTAAATATACAAGAACTCCGCTCAAGTGATACATACACATTAGTTCAGGTTTGCAAATAGAATATAAATATAAATTAAAAACAGCAAAATTTATCTAACTATCGTAATTAAATCCTCGAATCTTTCATCGCCACATGCACATCATGATCTGTCTCTGAAAAATGAAAGTGGGAATGGGTGAGCACATCATCCCTAAAAGGAGTGCCCAATAGGAATATAAATTAACTTTTAAGTAAACATCGGCATGCATGATTTTGAAAACAATACATGTTTTCCTAAATATTAAAAGACAACCAATTCGCTGAACTAAACAACATATATATGGAACTAACTCCTTCTTTATTTCTGCGGTGACATTTACACACCAGATTGATGAAAATTACACACCAACCTTTATTTCTGTGGTTACATTTATACACCGTAATATTTGTGACCATTACACAACTAGATAGTCTATGGGTGAATGTACACACCCGTAATATTGGTGACAATTACACACCTAGATATTTTGGGTGACAATTACACACCCAAATGTGCATGAAAGTATAAATGAAGGAGCGTATCCTATATACCATATAAGGAAATTCTTATTTCCCATAACAATTCATAAAAGATAAGCAAACATTACACTTTGTTTCCAAACAATGGAAAGATTAAAAGAAATAACAGAACTTTCGTAATTCAAAGTTAAACAATACACTCCTTTCCAAACAATGGAAAGATTATCAGAATCAACATAACTATCAGAACTAAAATTAAAAAATGCATGAAAACATGACCAAATAATGTGTGAGTTTGATAAACGTAAACTTTTGTAAAAGAAAACAATAATGTTCACAAAAGAGTTAAAAGTATTCCCACCTTTTTTTATGAAAAGCCACGCCTACCTCGAGATCCTCGACCCACTGGTTCATCCTTTGAATCGAGCATTGTTAATAAAGACTAACTGCAATTGCAGTTCCAAGCTTTCACTAAGATCACTGCCATAAGAGCATTACAATTTACTTCAGCTTTTACAAACCTAAACAACAATCATAACACCATCATCATTTACTAACTTCATCTCAGGAAAAACCTTCATCAATCCATACACTGCATGTACTTCCGTTTCTTCCACCATCCACATTTCCAACTCCCAATTCCAGTTTTACACGCACACATGCTTAATTCTATTTTGCACCAACGAAATTTCATCCCATTTACCCCATATCTGTCTTACCCATCTCAATACTACCCGTTCAACACTACTAACAAACCTGCAGACCTGTAAACTTCTAACATTCATCTAAACCTTCAATTCATTCAGTTCAATCCTCTCTTAGCCAATAATTTACTACCACAACAGCATTCAGATCAACTTTACTATAACTTGATTCATTTATAACAATCTTATCTTCATTTTATCTACAAAAACACACTTACACTATTCTCAACAACTTCCAGTTCTTAAAGTTCAATCCCTGCATCAATCTAACACTAATAACAACTAAAACAAATTCAATCCACTCTTCATAACCAACACAATCATTCATTTAATTTTAATTCTTTAAACTCATACTATCACAAGAACATCCAAGTGTTCATTGTCATAACACCTCAAATACTGGTTTTATCACACATACATCCCAATTATTAATTTAACTATCAAACATAAATATTCAGACAATAAAATGAACTGAACTAAATCATATCAAGAATAATTTCCTCTAATGGTACCATTGATTCCATGGAAACCAATTCTTCTTTACTTTGATTCAACTCAGCATCAAAACATCAAACTATCAATTTCATCATCTGAGATTAAGATTTCACCTGCAACTCCATTATAATCCTCTCAATCATACAAACCCATATATTATCTCATCTAATTTCTCTACTGCTTCTACAAAACCCTAATTCCTTTCAACATAAATCTATCTTCTTAATCTTTTCCCAATTCGAACTCCAATTCAACATGCAGAAACCCCAAACTTTTCTTCCTTCACTGCAAATTAAAAATCATTTACTAAATATGCTTTTTATCTCTCAATAATGAAAAACCATCATCTCGAACTCATCGGAGATTCAATTTCATAACTTCTCTCAATTAACTTTGGAAACCCTATTTCATCGTTCACAACATAACTTTCTTCTTCTCCCGTGCTCAAACTAACTTTAACATCATCACCAACAATTAATACTCGATTTGTATCTTCTTTCCTCAATCTGATAACCATTATTTTATTTCTCAAAAACATTGGATAATCGCTGCAGGAGATGAGTAGCAGAAGAAAAGAAGAACAGAAGAAGGATAAGAAGAAGAAGAAAGAAAAAGGAAAAAATAAGAATTAAAGAGAAAAGATGGATCGAGTTTATCTACTCGACTAGGGATAAGATCTCGGATAATACTATTGCATCCTTTCTCTTCGCTAAGGGAACTCCGATTCGGTCTATTTGTGAAAATACTATTTTGCCCTTCAAACAAATTTGACGATACCTCTTCGTCTTGTATCTGATTGACACGTTCGAGTAATTCATTCTGCATAACTTCTCGATTTCTATCTAACGGTACTAGTTTCGTATCTATATCATTGTTTGATTAATTCATATTAATTAATATTCGTGTTACACTAATCGAGTAATTAGCGGCTAAATCATTTATTGACTAGTCTAATAGCGTTGAGGAGCTTGAGGGTCCTTACATTCTCCCTACCTTATTAATTTTCGTCCTCGAAAATCGAACCATCCTTCTGGTCTTCAGAAAATCCCCACCTTTAAGAAAAACTTATCTCTTGTCTAACGCAAACAATAAGAACAAAGCACAAACCTATAAGGCTCTTATCAAATAAAAATTTGTGGCTCTAGGTTCAATAAACTAGTTTCTGTTTCAAAAAGATAATGGTTATAACTACGAGAGAAGATACTCTACCATAAAGTTTCGAAATAAAACTCGGTATCTATTAGTTCACTAATAGAAGCAAGTCTTCCTAATATGAATGGTAATCCATGCTTGTAGTTGTCCTGTCCAGGCTCGCAAGACCCGAAGATGGTTTCCTACGAACAAAGACAACACAAACACACCAGAACTCCAAACCTCATTATTCTCCAGTGCTAGATTATTTAAGTATCATTCAATTGAGACTAACTAATTTCTAGTTATCTATTAAAATTTCTAACTTATACCACAATTGTTTTCAGGCTACAATTTTTACTCCATATACTACAAACTAACATACGTACACAAAACAAAGAACAAGCAATCAACACGTTATACAATCAATCAAATCAATTCAGTACAATAATCTTTTAGTTATTGATTTTATTTAGTGATTAAGATTTATATCACAACCCAACCCAGTTCTAAGCTAATTTAGTTCACTAACTGGCACTTGTTATTCCTATCGTTTCCTATATAAGATCTAATAACGAGCTCTGATACCAACACTGTAGCGCCCCCAAAGCTAGCAGCTGACTAATCCAAGAGATTAACTATAAAATGAGGCACCAACGATCCAAATCATATACTTGAGCATTCAATTAAGAAATATGCTATAAAGCTTAACCAAAAAACTATCTCCGCTCTGAAATGTAAATATACAAGAACTCCGCTCAAGTGATACATACACATTAGTTCCGGTTTACAAATAGAATATAATTATAAATTAAAAACAACAAAAGTTATCTAACTATCGTAATTAAATCCTCGAATCTTTCATCGCCACATGCACATCATGATCTGTCTCTGAAAAATGAAAGTGGGAATGGGTGAGCACATCATCCCTAAAAGGAGTGCCCAATAGGAATAAAAATTAACTTTTAAGTAAACATCGGCATGCATGATTTTGAAAACAATACATGTTTTCCTAAATATTAAAAGACAACCAATTCGCTGAACTAAACAACATATATATGGAACTAACTCCTTCTTTATTTCTGTGGTTACATTTACACACCAGATTGATGAAAATTACACACCAACCTTTATTTCTGTGGTTACATTTATACACCGTAATATTGGTGACCATTACACAACTAGATAGTCTATGGGTGAATCTACACACCCGTAATATTGGTGACAATTACACACCTAGATATTCTGGGTGACAATTACACACCCAAATGTGCATGAAAGTATAAATGAATGAGCGTATCCTATATACCGCATAAGGAAATTCTTATTTCCCATAACAATTCATAAAAGATAAACCAAACATTACACTTCGTTTCCAAACAATGGAAAGATTAAAAGAAATAACAGAACTTTCGTAATTCAAAGTTAAACAATACACTCCTTTCCAAACAATGGAAAGATTATCAGAATCAACATAACTATCAGAACTAAAATTAAAAGATGCATGAAAACATGACCAAATAATGCATGAGTTTGATAAACGTAAACTTTTTTAAAAGAAAACAATAATGGTCTCAAAAGAGTTAAAAGTATTCCCATCTCTTTTGATGAAAATCCACGCCTACCTCGAGATCCTCGATCCACTGGTTCATCCTTTGAATCGAGCATTGTTAATAAAGACTAACTGCAATTGCAGTTCCAAGCTTTCACTAAGATCATTGCCATAAAAGCATTACAACTTACTTCATCTTCTTACAAACCTAAACAACAATCATAACACCATCATCATTTATTAACTTCATCTCAGGAAAAACCTACATCAATCCATACACTGCATGTACTTCCATTTCTTCCAACATCCATATTTCCAACTCCCAATTCCAGTTTTACACACACACATGCTTAATTTTATTTTGCACCAACAAAATTTCATCCCATTTACCCCATATCTGTCTTAACCATCTCAATACTGCCAGTTCAGCACTACTAACAAACCTGCACACCTGTAAACTTCTAATATTCATCTAAACCTTCAATTCATTCAGTTCAATCCTCTCTTAGCCACATATTTACTACCACAATAGCATTCAGTTCAACTTTACTATAACTTGATTCATTTATAACAATCTTTTCTTCATTTTATCTACAAAAACACACTTCACCATTCTCAAAAACTTCCAGTTCTTATAGTTTAATCCCTGCATCAATCTAACACTAAAAAAAACTAACACCAATTCAATCCACTCTTCATAACCAATACAATCATTCATTTAATTTTAATTCTCTAAACTCATACTATCACAAGCACATCCAAGTGTTCATTGTCATAACACCTCAAATACTGGTTTTATCACACATACATCCCAATTCTTAACTTAACTATCAAACAATAAAATGAACTGAACTAAATCATATCAAGAATAATTACCTCTAATGGTTCCATTGATTCCATGGAAACCAATTCTTGTTTAGTTTGATTCAACTCAGCATCACAACATCAAACTATAAATTTCATCATCTGAGATTAAGATTTCACCTGCAACTCCATTATAATCCTCTTAATCATCCAAACCTATATATTATCTCATCTAATTTCTCTACTACTTCAACAAAATCCTAATTCCTTTCAAGATAAATCTATCTTCTTAATTGCCCAATTCGAACTCCAATTCAACATGCAGAAACCCTAAAATTTTCTTCCTTCAGTGCAAATTAAAAATCATCTATTAATTTTCTTCTTATCTCTCAATAATGAAAACCCATCATCTCGAACTCATCGGAGATTCAATTTCATAACTTCTCTCAATTAACTTTAGAAACCCTAACTTTCATCGTTCACATCATCACTTTCTTATCCTCCCGTGCTCAAACTAACTTTAACACCATCACCAACAATTAACACTCGATTTGTATCTTCTTCCCTCGATCTGATAACCATTATATTATTTCTCAAAATCATTATAGAATCGCTGCAGGAGAAGAGTAGTAGAACAAAAGAAGGATAAGAAGAAGAAAACAGAAAAAGGAAAAAATAAGAATGAAAGAGAAAAGAGGGATCGAGTTTATCTACTCGACTAGGGATAAGATCTAGGATAATACTATTGAAGCCATTCTCTTCGCTGAGGGAACTCCAGTTCGGTCTATTTGTGAAAAGACTATTTTTCCCTTCAAAAAAATTTGATGATTACCTCTTCGTCTTGTATCTGGTTGACACGTTCGAGTAGTTTATTCCGCATAACTTCTCGAGTTTTATCAAACGGTACTAGTTTCGTATCTAGATCATTGCTAGATTAATTCATATTAATTAATATTCATGTTAAACTAATCGAGTAATTAGCGGCTAAATCGTCTATTGACTACTCTAATAGCGTTGAGGAGCTTGAGGGTCCTTACATTCTCCACACCTTATTAATTTTCGTCCTCGAAAATCGAACCATCCTTCTGGTCTTCATAAAATCCCCACCTTAAAGAAAAACCTATCTCTTGTCTAACGCAAACAACAAGAACAAAGCACAAACCTATAAGGCTCTCTACAAATAAAAATTTGTGGCTCTAGGTTCAATAAACTAGTTTTTGTTTCAAAAAGATAATGGTTATAACTACGAGAGAAGATACTCTACCATAAAATTTCGAAGTAAAATTTGGGATCCATTAGTTCACTAATAGAAGCAAGTCTTCCTAATATGAATGGTAATCCATGCTTGTAGTTGTCTTGTCCAGGCTAGCAAGACCCGAAGATGGTTTCCTATGAACAAAGACAACACAAACACACCAGAACTCCAAACCTCACTGTTCTCCAGTGCTAGATTATTTAAGTATCATTCAATTGAGACTAACTAATTTCTATTTATCTATTAAAATTTCTAACTTATACCACAATTGATTTCAGCCTACAATTTTTACTCCATATACTACAAACTAACATACGTACACAAAACAAAGAACAAGCAATCAACACATTATACAATCAATCAAATCAATTCAGTACAAAAATATTTTAGTTATTGATTGTTTTTAGTGATTAAGATTTATCTCACAACCCAACCCAGTTCTAAGCTAATTTAGTCCACTAACTGGCACTTGCTATTCCATTCGTTTCCCATATAAGATCTAATAGTGAGCTCTGATACCAACACTGTAGCGCCCTCAAAGATAACAACTGACTAATCCAAGAGATTAACTATAAAATGAGGCACTAACGATCCAATTCATATACTTGAGCATTCAATGAAGAAATATGCTATAAATTTTAACCAAAAAACTAGCCCCGTTCTGAAGTGTAAATATATAAGAACTCATCTCACGTGATACATACATTAGTTCTGGTTTGCAAATAGAATATAAATATAAATTAAAAATAACAGAAGTTATCTAACTATCGTAATTAAATCCTCGAATCTTTCATCGCCGCATGCACATCTTGATATGTCTCTGAAAACTGAAAGTGGAAATGGGTGAGCACATCATCCCTAAAAGGAGTGCCCAATAGGAATAAAAATTAACTTTTAAGTAAACATCGGCATGCATGATTTTGAAAACAATACATGTTTTCCTAAATATTAAAATGTTGGATGTTGGCTAGATTTTAGGAAACAACTAACTGATTACCTAAATCAGGTTTGACACCAGTTTTGGAATGTGTTTAGACTTCTATCTAAACAAGGGTTTCCTATCTTAGCTAATTTAGGTTTCCTAAATTAGAGTAAAGCTTGGTTTCCTAATCGAAGTATTGTGAGCCTATAAATAAAGGCATAACCTTCAGGTTATATGCAATATACATCATCTACACTAGTCTTGTCTAAACCCTTACGTTGTAGACATCTCCTCACTAAAAAGAGAAGTAACCTCTCCATTAGTAAGATGTAGATCCTCTCATAGATTTAGGGTTAGGAGAGTTGAGAATGTGAAGAAGAAGAATGGGTGTTGGATGTCATGTGCATTTTGTATTCTCTGATATATGAATGAAGTGAATTTCTAGTGCCCGTGGACGTAGGCACATCGCCGAACCACGTTAAATCTCTGTGTCTTATGTGTACTATGTGCATTAGATTCCGTTGAATGATTAGTTTCGTTTCTGATGCCAGATCCTGTGAAGCCTTGGGGAACAATATGGAACCTCTCATCTTAATAAACTGGTATCAGATCTTAGGTCTAGGTTCTTGAAATTTAGGGTTTGCTCGTTTGAATTGGGTCAGAAACGATATGTGAAGATATCAAAGAAGATGTCATATTTGAAGAAGAACACAAAGATAATGTGACGTTTTTTGACTGAAATTTATGGTAGAAGAATCGTAACAGTTCTGAAAACTTGTGGTGATGATTGATGATAGTTTTAGAGCTATGGTGCAAGGTTGTAACAGTTCAGTTAGAAAACGTGGTGTAATGAATTAACAGTGGATTCGTGGAAGAATACATACTTATATATTGAAGTAAAATCCTAGAAAAGATGCGTCAATAGGCATGTTGTAGAATCAAGTTATGTCGATTTGAAAATCAAAGATACTTTGAAATTCAGAAAATCATTGTATAACCTCATTGAAGAATCTTGGAGACAAGGTCGTTTGGATTGCATCAAGGTGAAGAGGTGGATTTTCTGATTTGACAAGCACCGTTTGAAGTATCAATAACTCATAAACAAATGTATTTGAAGTGTTTCACATTCGTTGATTGTTGATTGACACACTTTTGAAGTTGAATCTCCACTTGGAAGGAGGATTTGACGTTGATATACTTGTTGAGGCATAAACCCCTATGTATTTTGCATAGCTTCGGGTAAGTAATTCCATAACCTTATTAACTAGTTTGATAAAGGTGTTTGGTTGTTTTTTTGGTCTCTACCTCGTTTTTTTGAAACTTTTGTGGACTATTTAGGAATACCTTGTTGGTTTTCCGTTTGAATGTGCTTGCTTTGCAAGCCAAGTTTCAAGGAAACAAGAGTATCATGTTTTAAGTACAAGTTGAATGGTTTGTACGTTGGAAGAGGTAAATATGCAAAACTTTAAATCGTCAAAGATCATTAGAATTGTTCGAAGTACCCAGGGGAACAATTGTGAATGTTACTGGTTGTCATTATTTCGATCATGTTGTCATTGACTTAGTCGAAGGAATTGTAGAAGAAGTTAACTCAAGTTTTCCTCAGTTGCATGGAGTAGCGAGGATTTCCGAAACCTATTAGTAGGGTTCATGTGAGAATTATCAACCATTTGAATATCTTAATGTTGTGAGAGCGTTCGTGGAGGATTGATAAATTCTGGGTGAAGAATTTGATTTCACGAAGATGTGCTTGAAGCATCTTGCATTGTTGTTGATCGATTGAAAAGACTCGGGAAATTGGATTTCTTATATGGAGATATTGTGTGTGGTGGAGTTGTAGTCTCTTATTCTGTTTTGAAAAGAAGCGATTGAAGATGTAGTCAACACAATTTTTTGGTATATGAACCTTGGGCATATGGTTGAATAAGGGTTTGTTTGAATGTGTTGAGTGTGTAACTTACTTGAAGAGTAAGCTTATGAGCATTGTATTTCTGCAGCTTTTGTTGTTTACACAATAATGTAGGAGCAGAGTTTTTTGGTACCGTTGAATACCGCAAATATGATACGTTTGAATAATCCATTCGGATGTTTGCAGGCACCTCTTTGATTTATTGTTTTTTGAAAGAGGAGCTAGGTGGTTTGTTACCTTTGTTGTTTTGATGATATTTGGCGGAGAATGAAGGTGTTTACCTTTTGAAGTCATCAAGTTGCATAAGTGCAAGACCATGGTGGAAAAACAGGTTGGTCATGTGGATGCATTACGTTTTTTGATGCGAAAACTTGGTTGCAAGGAACAAGTATCATTGTGGCACTTCACAAGTGTAAGGTACAATACTACATGTGAAGTATATAGTTAGGCGAAGAAATCGCTAAGTATTTGAATTATGCGGTATGTGAATTGAATTGAATTGAATTTCCTTTTGTTGGAAGGAAAGGCATTGGAAAGCAAGGAATGAAGTTTTAAGTTCAGACGTGAACGTGGAAAAACGCAGATCTAGTGATGATGTGGAATTTAGAGTTTTTGAATGCTTTTTATCATTGGAATTCTCTAGAGAATGGTTTTCTAACTTTTTAGGAGTTGGAATTTGAAGTTGAAGATACTAAGCATTCGTTTGAAATACTTAGGTGTAATTCGAGAAGTTTGATATTGTTCTGTGTGTACCGAAGTTTGAAGAAGATTCTGAAATCGATTAGATCCATTTGACTCCATGGGGTTTAAAGTTTTTTAAACAGTGGAGTACTGCAGAAGCTTTTCCAATGCAGTTGAAGTGATGAAAGGATTGAGAATGAAAATATGTATTGTTGAATATGGAAGTAGAAGTGTTAGATAGTGCGCAATCTAATATATTTGAAGACTAATTCATGCATTTAAGGCATGAAGTTGAAGAATGCAGAATCATGCAGTTTAGCTTCCGTTGGAGTAAAAAGTTCTAGTTTTTTAAAGATATGAAAATATCATGAATATCACCACATATTGTATACTGCAGTGTGTTCACACATATGTTTTGGAAACTTACAAAGACCGCATCTTTGTAAGGTATGAATTATTTCATCTTTTGAATAAAATTGAAGAAAACTTCGTTGGTTTGGGATACACCATACCGTTACATGTGATGAAATATTGAACTCCGCAGTTAAACGAAGTGTTGGAATTTGAAGAAGTAGGATGAAGGAAGATCTCAATTTGACAAGTGAAGTGGTGATTTAAAGTCAAATATTATATCCTAAAAGTTGAAGTAAATGTGCAAAGAATTGAATCTTGCAAGTTTGAAGAATATGCGCATGTGAATATCTATGAAGTTGAAGATGCGTCAAGGAATTCATAGATAATTAGATTTGCTGAGAAATCAACAAATTTACAAAAGAAGTGGTGGAATCCGGCCCTACCATGGATCGAATTTTTGAAGCACATTACATCCTTAAAAGGAACTTGAAACACCATTTGGTGTGTTGGTGTCGGTGGACAAATTTGAAGTTTTGAACCTTAGACAAGGATTTCGGAAATAGTACCACTACATCATCTTAGGATGATTAAATAATTGAAGCCAATTTATGGGAGTGCAGTATCTTTAGGATGATTGAAATATGAAAGCATCATTAGATAATTGGATAATTGAATCCCTATGAGGGATTGAAACATCTTCGGATGGGTGGTACCTACGAGTGAGTGAAGTATTGAAGTCCTCTTAAGTGGAATTGAAGCATCTACGGATGATTGGGCACCTCCGGGAGATTGAAGGCAGTAGAGTACGAAGGCGTGTAAGGCGAATGTAGAGATTTCATGCCAAGATGAAGAAATCAGAGAATATTGAAGTTGAAGTTTTCCTAGAAATATTACCAAGATGGAGAATTATTGGATATTGGCTAGATTTTAGGAAACAACTAACTGATTACCTAAATCAGTTTTGACACCAGTTTTGGAATGTGTTTAGACTTCTATCTAAAAAAGGGTTTCCTATCTTAGATAATTTAGGTTTCCTAAATTAGAGTAAAGCTTGGTTTCCTAATCGAAGTATTGTGAGCCTATAAATAAAGGCATAACCTTTAGGTTATATGCAATCTACATTATATACACTAGTCTTTTCTAAACCCTTAGGTTGTAGACATCTCCTCACTAAAAAGAGAAGTAACCTCTCCATTAGTAAGATGTAGATCCTCTCATAACTTTAGGGTTAGGAGAGTTGAGAGAAAGTTGAAGGTGAGTTGAGAATGTGAAGAAGAAGAATGGGTGTTGGGTGTCATGTGCATTGTGTATTCTCTGATATACAAATGAAGTGAATTTCTGCTTCCCGTGGACGTAGGCACATCGCCGAACCACGTTAAATCTCCGTGTCTTATGTGTTTTATATGTATTAGCTTCCGTTGAATGATTAGTTTCGTTTCTGATGCCAGATCCTTTGAAGCCTTGAGGAACAATATGGACCTCTCGGCATAACGTAAAACACAATACATTCACTGAATTAAACAACATATATATGGAACTAAATCCTTCTTTATTTCGGTGGTGACCTTTACACACCATATTGATGACAATGACACACCAACCTTTATTTTTGTGTGCTGACATTTACACACCGTAATATTGGTGATCATTACACACATAGATAGTCTGTGGGTGAATGTACACACCCGTAATATTGGTGACAATTACACACCTAGATATTCTGGGTGACAATTACACACCCAAATGTGCATGAAAGTATAAATGAAGGAGCGTATCTTATATACCACATAAGGAAATTCTTATTTCCCATAACAATTCATAAAAGATAAACCAAACATTACACTTCCTTTCCTAACAATGGGAAGATTAAAATAAATAACAGAACTTTCGTAATTCAAAGTTAAACAATGCACTCCTTTCCAAATAATGGAAAGATTATCAGAATCAACATAACTATCAGAACTAAAATTAAAAAATGCATGAAAACATAACCAAATAATGCATGAGTTTGATAAACGTACACTTTTGTAAAAGAAAACAATAATGGTCACAAAAGAGTTAAAAGTATTCCCACCTATTTCAATGACAAGCCACGCCTACCTTGAGATCCTCGATCCACTGGTTCATCCTTTGAATTGATCGTTGTTAATAAAGACTAACTGCAATCGCAGTTCCAAGCTTTCACTAAGATCACTGCCATAACATCATTACAACTTACTTCAGATTACAAACCTAAACAACAACCATAATACCATCAACATTTAATAACTTCATCTCAAGCAAAACCTTCATCAATCCATACACTGCATGTACTTCCATTTCTTCCACCATTCACATTTCCAACTCCCAATTCCAGTTTTACACACACACATGCTTAATTCTATTTTGCACCAACAAAATTTTATCTCATCTACCCCATATCTGTCTTAACCATCTCAATATTACCAGTTCAACACTACTAACAAACCTGCTCACCTGTAAACTTCTAACATTCATCTAAACCTTAAATACATTCAGTTCAATCCTCTCTTAGCCACTACTTTACTACCACAACAGCATTCTGTTCAACTTTACTATAACTTGATTCATTTATAACAATATTGTCTTCATTTTATCTACACAAACACGCTTACACCTTTCTCAACAACTTCCAGTTCTTAAAGTTCAATCCATGCATCAATCTAACACTAATAGAAACTAACACCAATTCAATCCACTCTTCAAAACAAACACAATCATTCATTTAATTTCAATTTTCTAAACTCATACTATCATAAGCACATCCAAGTGTTCATTGTCATAACACCTCAAATACTAATTTTATCGCACATACATCCTAATTCTTAACTCAACTATCAAACATAAATATTTATACAATAAAATGAACTGAACTAACCATGGAAACCAATTCTTCTTTACTTTGATTCAACTCAGCATCACAACATCAAACTATCAATTTCATCATCTGAGAGTAAGATTTCACCTGCAACTCCATTATAATCCTCTCAATCCTCAAAATCCATATATTTTTTCATTTGATTTCTCTACTGCTTCAATAAAACCATAATTCCTTTCAACATAAAGCTATCTTCTCAATCTTTGCCCAATACGAACTTCAATTCAACATGCAGAAACCCTAAACTTTTCTTCATTCCCTGCAAATTAAAAAGCATCTACTAAATCTTCTTCTTATCTCTCAATAATGTAAACCCATCATATCGAACTCATCGGAGATTCAATTTCATAACTTCTCTCAATTAACTTTAGAAACCCTAACTTTAATCGTTCACAACATCACTTTCTTCTCCTCCCGTGCTCAAACTAAATTTAACACCATCACCAACAATCAATAATGGATCCGTATATTCTTCCCTCAATCTGATAACTATTATTTTATTTCTCAAAATCATTGTAGAATCGCTGCAGGAGAAGAGCAGCAGAAGAAACGAAGAACATAAGAAGGAGAAGAATAAGAAGAAAGAAAAAGGAAAAAATAAGAATGAAAGAGAAAAGAGGGATCGAGTTTATCTACTCGACTAGGGATAAGATCTAGGATAATACTGTTGCATCCATTCTCTTCGCTAAGGGAACTCTGGTTCGGTCTATTTGTGAAAAGAATATTTTTCCCTTCAAACCAATCTGATGATTACCTCTTCGTCTGGTATCTGATTGACACGTTCGAGTAGTCCATTCCGCATAAATTCTCGAGTTCTATCTAACGGTACTAGTTTCGTATCTAGATCGTTGTTATATTAAGTCCTATTAATTAATAGTCATGTTAAACTAATCGAGTAATTAGCGGCTAAATAGTCTATTGACTAGTCTAATAGCGTTGACGATCTTGAGGGTCCTTATAACGAATTCTTTCAATGTTGTTAAATTTGGAAGTAATTTTCGCTTCGCACCCTTTTAATCTCCATATGCTTATGTACTAGTACTTTATTAGTTTCGTAGAATCTTTCTTGCGGTGCGTCTTGTTATATATGGTACTAATTTAACTTCATTTTCCCCATGCACTCTATAGCATCCACTGTTTTATATTCATTTTGTTTTATACAATCTTTTTTGTCTTGTCACAAAAATCTTGATGTAGAACATACATGTTTCTTTAGGTTATTTTTGTTCCTTGGAAATGTGCGCAATTGTTGTTGCAAATTTTCTGCTTAATTTACTATGACAATATGTTGATATGTATCTAACTTTTTTTTACTGAATATGGTATCACGATGATGGCACTGCATTGCTAGAGCAAGCACTCACAATGTCACTAAAAGACCATCAGTCTATTCCATCTGGTGGAATATCATTGGAAGACACCGACGGGTACATGTTTGTACACCGATGTAAACTAATTTTTTTAAAAACATGAGAATTATATAGTCATATAGGTACTCTTTTTTTAGCTCTCAGAAAGATCTTTCCAAATATATAAAGCTTGCAAATTTTGGACAAACGGTTAAAAGATAAATGGTTTTCTTTAAATATTATTTAAAATTACTCACATCACCATGAGTCATTTTGGACCAAACTATAAATATTTGGACTAAATGGGAAGGTTATTTGTGTACTTTCCTTAAAAAATAACTAATTTGTACCTAGTTGAATGGGTCGGGACTAACTAGTATATTTGGATGTGAATTTGGACTAAAAAGTATTTCTCCCAAGTAGTATTTTATCATTGTCTACCATTTTGTGTTAGAAATTCGAACTGACATGTCTAACTAACTAAAATGAGGATATTTGTAAGTTTTAAAAGATTAAAATATTTCTGAAACGAATATAAACATGATTATTGAAATTTTTATATTTTTCGAAAAAAGTTAAATAAAGATAACAACTTAAAGTTTTATATGTATATTTATTTTATTGATAAAGAATTTGGTGCTGCCGAATTTCGAATTCAGATCTTTACCACTGTATTACAGTGATACCAAAAGAAATTTAAAAACACAACTTATTGATAAGGATTTATCTGGATACCAACGTATAAAAACGAAAAAATATCATCTTTTACGGGAAAAAAAATGGATCAATTTTTGTGGGGTGAAGGATGTTTTTTTTTTTTTTTTGCCGGTGTGTAGAATTTTTTGGTTGAGATAAATACTTGGTGAATCAGAATCCATTAAAGTTTATTACAAAACTTAATGATACAAGGAGATTTTTTTGTTTTGATCCACCGTTCACAATATCAGTGTTTAAAATCTCCTTCTCTTGATTTGACAAAACATCATATTTATTATCAAGCTCTGATATATTCAACACAATTCGAGATATATCAATATCTACCAGTGAGGAGGATCAAATATGGCTTATTCAAGCAATCATTATGTCACCGTTCCGTACTTTTCCAATTATGGTGGTACGGTGTTCATCAGGTTCTTAAACCCGAGAACTATTGTGGTTCCTATATTCAGAAATATGCCTACCACAATTGTATTTTCCTCATTGGTGGTGTCTATTCATTTGTTAAAAAATAGACTAATTTTGCATAGGAACTGTTGCAAATCTAATTTACCAAATTCATGATTTTAGGTAGTATCTCAAGCGACGAGAAGACATGATATTAACTCTCAATATCATTTAAAGAAATAAGAAATGCGACACTCAGTATCGCTCGACGTTTGTATATCTACGAGGCACAGTTAACATTTGCAGCACTCTTTGTTGTTGACACAACATATACAAAGTGAAAATGATACACTAGCTTTTTAAAGCTCGTCGACGCATATAATAGGAGCATATTATGCATGCCATAAAGCTCGTGGAAACACATAAGGGCGCAAAATATGTCGCTCTCCTTATTGCTCACCGCAACATTTTACATGGTGCATAAATCTTCTCTGGAATCAAGCCGAACCGTTTACCAATAAAATCAATGATGAAACAAGAAATAAAACATTCAAAATATAATATCTATGGTTCTAATGTCCAGGTACCATTTCGGAGCAATGCATTGTTCTCATCATCTGAGGAGGCGCACCAATTTGGATCTTTATGAGCTTTTGAAATACAAGTGGGTTCGCGAAGAGAATCATACCAGTGCATATTTGGAGGGACTAAGAGCTTTGTAAGAGGGTTTAAAAAATCAATGTTTTTCCCTAGTTACCATCGGATGAGTACCAAGAGTAGATGTAGAGTCTGAGCTTGAAACTGAAGCTGTAGTCGACAAGGAAGCTGGTGCAGAACTGGAAGCTGGTGCAGAGTCAGAAGTTGACGCAGAACTCGAGCAGAAGGCTGATGTTATAGTCGAAACGGTATCTGGTGACATGCTCGAAATGTTTGGTGTGACAGTAACTTTATCCAGAGTAACTGATGGCTCGTGGCTGGGAGACAAAGTAGCAGCAGTTGAATCCGACTGAACTGTCAGGGATGAAATATGGGCAGATGAAGACAAGTCATCTGAGACTGGCAGGAGCGACTATATAGTTGTGCTTCGGCTGTAATCACATGATCTCGGAGAAAATGTACCATCTGGTAGTATGGGTGCAGTAATAGACCGAGAAATCGAAACCAGTGGTAATGAAACCGATAAGGGTGAAGAATTATTTACCTGAGAAGGGATCGATGTCGGTGAAGGTGGTGTGGAGGCAAAGCGAAAGGTAGTCTCATCAAAAATGACATGAAGACTGACATATATACAACCCGTAGGAATATGAAGACACTTGTATCCCTTTTGAGATGTACTATAACCAATAAACACACATGGAGAGGAAATAGGCTCCATTTTGTGAGAACTATACAAACGCAGGCGAGGATAGCATAAACAACCAAATACACGAAGAGAGGTGTAATCCGGTGGAAGACCAAAAAGAGCTTCATATGGAGATGAATTATTGATAGAAGTGGAAGGAGCACGATTCATTAGATAACAAGCAGTGTAAAAAGAATTATACCAATACAAGGATGGTATATAAGCCATGTTTAGAATTGTAAGTCCAGTTTCACGAATATGACGACGACGGCATTCCACTAAACCATTTTTTTCAGAAGTATGTGGAGATGAAAATCTATGAAAAATACCAAGTTGCTGAAGATGCGGAGTAAGTTTGCGATACTCAAGTGCATTATCAGATTGAATTTTTTTTGATTTTTCGATTAAAAAGATTTTCAACATGCTTTTGAAACAAAAAGAATATATAAAAGACATCATGCTTTTGAGACATAGGAAACATCCAAGTAAAGCGACTAAACGCATCAATAAAAAGGATATAATATATGTATCCTTCATTAGATAAAATATGAGAGGGACCCCATACATCTGAGACAATTAAATCTAATGGATTCAAATAAGTAGTTTTAATAGGATTGAAAGGTAACTTATGACTCCTTTGTTTATGACAAGATGAACAAAAATTAATAGTCTAAATGGAAACCGGATGTGAAAACTGAGAGACGACTTTACGAACTGTACGCATCATTGGATGTTCCAATCTAGAGTGTCGGTCTGGTAAGCTAGCACGTTCTCCTATGCAAACTTTAGGAGACTTAGAACAATCATCAAGTTGATAGAGACCACCCCTCCTACTTCCGCGAATAAGAACCTTCCCGGTACATCGATCCTTCACAAGACAAAAATTCGGATGAAATTAAAAATTCAAATAAGACATTATTATCAGCAGTGAGACGAGATACTGACAACAGATTATGAGAAATTTATGGTGCAAAGAGGACATTATGAAGCTGCAACTTACGGTTGGGAGTTCCCAAAACAAAGGATCCAACATTAGAAATTGGAATAGAAGAGCCATTACCCATCTGAATTTGATCAGGACCAATGTTTTTTGTTGAAAAATGAAGACGAGAAAGATCATTCGTTATATGATCTGTAGCACCACTTTCAGGAGTTCATGGAGGAGTTGGAAATAAACCAGTTTGAGAAGTATAGGCACGCGGTGCGGAAGCCGGTGGTTGACGGCGCGAAGGACGAAAACTTCGACCAAACCGGTTCCAACAGTCTGGAGCTTCATTATTTGGACGACCACAGAGATGATTTGGGAGTTCTGAACAGCTGCATTGTGCTTGAGGAGCTGAAGGACTATTCGACACAGGGAACCGGGATGAGCTTCGTGCAGTATTGAACCGAGTCAGTGCAGCAGCGAACTGAGTTGGGTAGGATTTGTATACGCCAAAAATCGAGATGAACTTGATGCAGCAAGGTTAGAAACAGGCTGAGCATTCAACGTTTTGGCCTGATACTCTATACGCAGTTCAAAAGTTAGAAGAAAATTACGAAAATCTTCCACAGTTAGAGAACTCATCGTGGTAGTAAAGGATGTAACGATACATCATACAAACTGTCAAGGCCATCGAGATGACAATGACAAAATTCTTTGTTTGTAACTGTTATATTAGCAGCTGCAAGATTATCCACTAATTCTCTAGCATGATTGATATATTCGCGCATGGTTTTTGATCCTTTCTTAAGAGCACGTAGCTCATAGTGAAGATGGTGAATTCGAGCATCGTACTTAGAGGCATATTGAGCTTTAAGGGAGTCCTAGATTTCTTTGGAAGTTGTAAGACGATGAACATTAGGAAAAACAGCAGGTATAAGAGACGAGAACAACCAACTTACCAGGATTTTATCTTGTTTTGTCCATGAAGCAAATGCCGGATTGGGAGCTTCATCATCAAGAGCACGTGCTGGGCAGGGTTTTGTACCAGTAACATAACCATCGAGATCGTAACCCTGAAAATACGGCAAAAACTGAGCACGCCACAAAGAATAATTAGTTTCATCCATCTTAACAGTGATGATATGATGAGGTTGAGAGAATTGTACAGAAGCCAAGGTTGAAATTTGGGAAGGAGAAGTTGATTGAATAACTGCAGAGATTGTAGAGGTTTCAGTAGACATGGTTTTGGAGGATCTAAAACCTAGCTGATACCAAGCTAGAAATACTTAGGTTTAGGTTTAGGTTAAACAAGATAATAAACAGAAGAAGAGATAAACTGAAACTGAGTTTCTATTGATATTTTCATACAAACAATTTTCGAACTGAGTACATCATATATACATATATTTCCTTGAACTATAAGGTACCTTGTTTAATTAACTTTGATTTCCTAATATACAATAAACGAGTCTTCTTATCTGGCAGGGTATCATGTGTTATTTCACACACGTACCATATGTTGTGTTAACAATGTCGAAAATGCAATATGTAAACGAGACTGGAGGCCTTGTTAACCGAAACCCATACTCGATGCAAACCAAGAGAGGTCAATGCTACGATATCAAGATAGCTGGTCAGTTAGGAGAGGGTTGGTTTACAACTATGGTCTATGTGGGACCTGGTGGTATGGAATGCACTCTTAGTTAGAACAATGCAACTGTTATGATATTATAGAAACGACCAGAATAATATTTGAGATTGTAACAATTTCTTTTTTCCTAAATAAGGCAGTCAAAATCATTCTATTTCTTTGACCAATTTTCATCTTCTATTTTTTCCTCGATGAATGTAAAGATTCATAATACAAACCTTGTGAGAGATGAGCTGAAAAGACACTAACCAAGAGGCTAACGCAAATGCAACAACCCAAAACAAAAGTACATAAAAAGATGTTCGATAAAAGCACACCCCATTGTACGCCCACCTAATTTTCAAGTTCTTGTTCTTTATCAAAAGAGGTACGGTAGAATGCATGATATCTGATCCTTCAAAACTTAAAAACTAATAACTTCTATAAAGAAAATCAATGTCATACACGAAAGTTGTACGCTTGGCTTGGCCAGATTAGAGAAAATAACGAACAGACAATTCCAAGAATTTAAAATACAAAATTCTTTAATGAAAATCAAAAAGATTATACCTTCAGAACCCGAATAAGCTATTATTTAGAAAATGACGTGGTACCAGAGGATATTCTTCTACAGAGGTTCTACTAAATTCTTCACAAATATAGGATCGAGAAGATAATAAAAATAAAATCTGGTTACACAACTCTTGAATATATAGAGCACAATATTATGACAAAGAAAAGATCTTATATACTAGGAAAGAATATATATTACTCAATGAGGATAATATTAACACTCCCCACAAGTTGGTGCATAGATATCACACATGCCCAACTTGTCCAGAAAACTCTAGTACTTCTTGCTTGACACTCCATGTGTGAGAATATCTGCAAGTTGTTCTTCAGACCGAACCAGTGGCAGCTCAATAATGTTGTTTTCCAGCTTCTCTTTGATGAAGAACCTGTCAACCTCCACAGGTTTAGTACGATCATGCTGAACGGTATTATGATCAATATCACGCGTAGCTTTGTTATCACAATGAAGAGTAACAAGATCCTTAAGAGGAACCCCAAATCCTTAAGGAGAAACTTCATCCACAAAGTTTCACAAATGCCATCTGCCATACCTCTGAATTCATCCTCTGCACTTGATCGGGTAACAATATTTTGTTTCTTACTTCTCTAAGTAACTAAGTTACCTCCCACAGAGGAAAAGTAGCCTGCAGTAGAACGTCTGCCATCTATTTCTCCTACATAGTCAGAATCTTTATATTCCACAACCTTTTTACAATCTTCATTTTTAGAGAATAAAATTACTTTTCCAGGAGCAGACTTCAAATACCTCAAAATACGTAAAATTGCATCCTTGTGTTGTTCAACTGGATTGTGCATGAATTGACTAACAACACTGAGTGCATAAGCAAGATCTGGTCTTGTCAGAGATAGATACATCAATATCCCCACAAGTATTTGATATCTCCTTTTATCAGCAGGAACTTGATCAGGTTCAATAAACAAATTTACCTTTTCTTCTAAAGGTGTATGGACTGGCGGACATGCTAACATGCCCACTTCTTTTAGCAGATCAAGAACATATTCCTTCGTGACAAGAAAATGCCTTCACCAGATTGAGAAAATTCAATCCCAAGGAAGTATTTCAATGAACCAAGATCTTTCATTTGAAATTCCTTTGATAAGTATCTTTGCAAATATTTCCTCTCCCCTGGATCATTTCCTGTCACCACCATATCATCTACATATATGATAAGAGCATTATTTTTATCCTTCATTTTCTTTATTAACAAAGTATGATCCGAATTACTCTGACAATATCTAAAGTTCGTCATAGATTTGGTGAATCTGCCAAACCAGGCCCTTGGAGATTGCTTTAGTCCATACAATGACTTTTTTAGCTTACATACCTTCTTACCATGAGATCCTGGAACTGAAATACCAGGTGGGAGCTCCATGTAAACTTCTTCAGTTAATTCACCATGCAAGAAGGCATTCTTTACGTCAAACTGCTGCAAAGGACAATCTAAGTTTGCAGCAAGAGATGACACTACAAAAAATCCTAGCAAAGGCCACTAAAATCTCGCAACTGCCTCAAGAAATTAGTTACCAAATGCTTTCGGAACTAGTCAAAGGCAACTTGTAGTTCTTATATACTTCGAAAACAAGTTGATCACAACTATTACTTTTATTAGTTTATGAATTCTTTAACAACAAACATATGCCAACTACATGAAGTATACTAGTAGCCTAATGTTTTCGAAACTAGGAAAAGGCAACTGCTAGTTCCTATATAATTCGGCATCAGGGTAATGACAACTATTGTTCTTATTAGTTTTCAAACACGTTAGCAACAAATATATGGCAACTGCATGCAATGCTTTAGTAGCCTCAGATATCGGGAACTAAGCTTCGGCAATTAACCGATTTCCTAGTTTCTTAAGCCTTCGGAAATGAAAGCCAGCAACTATGACTGCCAAAGGTTTGAGCACCCACATGGTACCCACTAAATTATATTAACTGTTGACATTTAAATTAAAAAATTTAATTTTGTATCAGGTCAAATTATCATTCATTGAAATAGTAAAGGAAACAAGCGTCATAAAGGACTCTTATAATTTTTTCAAAAGATTACAGATATGCATATCATGTCTTTCCAAATGCCAATTATCGAATGTCAGAATAGCCTCATAGCTCAACTTTGGCTGTGAGATAAAGTCCTAACACCCCCTAACCCCAGTAAGATACAGAGAAACACAACCTCCATTTTGCAAGGAGTATGCAGTTGATAACTGGCCAAGTCCTAAAAAATATAGATTAGTTAATGACTAATTATAACTTATTAGTAGTAACTTATCTGCACTTAAAAATTAAGAAAAGTTTAAGCATCACAAAGATTAAAATAAGCTGACAAGAAACGAGCTAGTGGAAACATCATCATTATCAATTCTCTCTCCATTTGTGCATCATTGAGCAGCTTGTAAAAGTTAGAGGCGTCGTAGTTCATTTCATGCAGCAAATCAGACATTTAAACATCTTCGTCCTGCACCATATTTCCAGTACCTGTTCCTCTTACCCCTCTCCATGGTATAATCCAATCAGCATATCTTGGCATAAACCCACCCCACAGAATATGTCTGTTCACTTCAAATACAATATCTCTTTTATTGTTATTGCAATCGTTACAAGAACACTAGCTTTTCTGCCCATTCTGAATCCTGACTCACAAATTCTATCAACTTTTGGACTCCTGCAATGAAGGAGTCTTCGATTCTTGGCAGTCATATCCAACTCTTATCAAGGCAACCTGGATCAACAAAACTCAGTAATCAGCAACCAAAGAAAGAGATAACAATCTCCAGAGATGTAACTGACACCTTTGAGAGCGATAAACAAATGAGAATGTATGGGAGAATCTATTAAATTGGAGGGAGCGAAAAGTCTATGATCAAAAGGGAGCTTCGATAGGATTAACGGTATAACAGAACAACACAACCAGAGAAAATTTATAGTGAAACTCATATTTAACCTTTAATGGATATGAGTGGACGTTTGGATAACTTAAGTTGGTTGAAATGAGCATCTGGATCATCTTTGCACCAACTTAGTAGTACTAAAAAGATAAGAGTTGTTCCTTAATTATCATCTGTTTTAATCTTGAATTCGTTTTTGACACAAAAAGGAGTAACAATACAATATACCATGAACCTTAATGATTATACATGTGAATTCTAAAGGTGAGTTACTAACCCGAAGAACTCGTAGGCTAAGTGAGCTAATCCATAAACTGCAAACCAACTGAAGTGATAAGCTCTAAGATGCGAGACATCCAAACCATGAGCCCTGCAAACATAAAAGAGATTGTCATGACAGTATATAGTTTAAAGATAATCTTGTAGACAAGGTAAACGAATGTATGTACTGTCTTTTCATATATATGAAATATAAGTATCAACAGTAGGCAATAGAAAATGAAATACAAGATTCTCCTAAAGTTTAATTAGTTGAAACCATACACTACTGAGAGCTATTATTCTGTGGGTCGTTGAAGTGGGCATCACCAAAAGTGACTTGATACAGTAAACAAGCCACTATAACTTAACGGTACACTCAATATTTTACCTAAGAAGAATTGAAGCACAAGTCATGACATTAGAGCGTGTGAGACAACGACAGCACATCAAAAAGATTGAGTTTCAAGAAAGAAACTAGGATAAATTTGTACGGCAATTATGTTACTTAGCTATCAGGACAAAAAGAAGCTTCTCAGTACAATAAGGCCAACAATAACTTTGTCTATTACTTGAACATATGCCAAGAAAGAATATAAAATAAATCTTTGAAACCCAAATTGATGAATTGTCAACATCAGTTCCACTGTCCAACAAAACATCATCATTAATTACCTTCAGAATTCAATGGTGATCGACTAAAGCGTGCAACGAGCAAGAGAGTGGTCCTGCGAACAGAAGACAATCTATGAGATTCCGCAAAAAGAAAGTGCAGAACAACTATGGTTGTAGGATCAGAATATCACAAGAAGACTACATCTGCGACAGTTTCATTAACAACACCTTGCGAGTATCACAAGAGAATGATGTAACAGGTGACGGTGATAGAAACATGGGAAAAACGTGATGATTCTGCGAAGCTTAGGGTGTCTGCGAGAATATACAATAGAACTCTTGCGTACTGTCTGGAGTTTCAATGTCTTTCTAATGCTCATTTCCATGAAACCAAAGCTGCAACCCTCAAATGGCAGAATTATGCAAGCAGATAGGCAATCTGACTATGTAAAATGTAATCTGTGGAAATGACCCATGAACAATCAATAAAGATAGAAAATTAAGTTAATTACATATATTACCCATTAATAATTAATATAAGTCTTCTTTAGTTAAGTTACTGCAAACAAATGCAGTGAAATTCGTTCAAACATCCATTGAAACAAGCAAAAAAACAACAAGGTAGTTAAAGTGAGATAAACCCAACACAACATCATTGAGTAGCAGAGCAGGTGACCTTCTTTGTCTTTGGTTTAGGGACGGTGAATGTATGAGAAAGAATCTGAGACAACCCAACAACACCACTAATGGTTTGTCTCAATGTCCGTTGTACAGATTTACCACCATACTTACCTCCCCTAGATCCTCTACCATCTCTTCAACCCCTTCCAACCCTAGATACATAAGATGCAGTGGTAGGCTGAGAAGATGATTCAGTTGTTGGATGAGAAGATGATCCAGTGCTAGGATGAGAAGATGATGCAGTGGTAGGATGAGAAGATGATGCAGATCCTTTTGCTTTTCCCCTCTTACTTTCCCTTATACTGATACTAAGCTCTGCAAGATCTGGGTAAGTAGTTTTGTGACTTCCTCCTTCCGTCATAGTTCTCTGTCTTTTTGTTTTTGGATTGGATCCAACTGGTGCACCATCACATGTCCTCCTGTTGTGACCAGGAATCTTGCATCTCTTACAAGTTCTGACCACCTTCTCACTGTGAGGTTCATCATGTGATCTCTTCCTTTTCTTGCAAGGCCTCCCTGGTTTTCCTCATATCTATGGGTGGGTTGATTTCTACCAATGATTGCAAAATGAAATGAGAAATAAGATAAAGATAAGGTATATATGAAACAAAGTGAAAACCCTATACTTAAAATATTGTTTTCCCAAAAGCAGAAGATTCCCTACAATAATATTGTTAAATGACATCAAAAGACATTAAAGGACAAAGGGAAAAAGGACAAAATGTGAAAAGTTAGAAAAGAAACATCATATCTCAGGACACTCTTCTCTTCCAATCAGTAACCCCATCTCAGGTGCATAAATTTCCTTGTAAGATTCCACATGATAGTACTTGCTGTAATAACTGCATAAATAACCAGAGCAATAATAAGTGAGAAATAGGTAACCATTACAACTAACAACCCAAAAATAAATGCACAATAACTAAAACAAATGCATTAAACCAGTGCAATAATAAGTGTTGTAGGTTAGAAATATCACTCTTCCCAATTGATTCTCATGTCTATGAGCACACACACTGCATGTTGACATACAAAGCCTCTAAGTGTCCATTGAAAACAGGAACAAGTCTTCTCAACCACATTAACTTGAAATACATCATTGGTCTTTGAAGTCACTTCATATAACTTATCAATAATATCTCCATTAACCCTGAATGCTCCACAACATTTTGTGCATCTCACCAATTAAGTATTGAGCAGTTGGCACCAACTTACCATCTTCCCAATTTGCACTCACATTTCTTATTTTGTACATAATACCCATAACTAGCTGGCCATACATCATTCCAAGTATACAAATAGGCTTGTCTTTCATAGGTTTCGACAAGTTGTTAAAGGACTCTGAGAAATTGTTGTTAATGTTCTCACCACTTGCAGATGGGTCAAAGAAATCCCTAGACCATTGTTCTGGTTTTTCCTTCATCATGTAAGCTGCAACAGCTGGTGATAACTTGATCAGATCATCCATATTGGCCTACACATACCATAAATAATATTAATTAAATGTAAATCCGTAATTAACATGACTAAAAATAAATGAAAACAATGAATTAGAAAGAGAGATTACTCTCCAGTATCTCTCCTTGTAGCATTTTACAGCATTGTATACAAGGTAAATCAGCTCTGATCCTTTGAAGTGAGTCTTAAAGTTCTTGAACATATGACTGGTTGTAAAACATGTCATTTCAGTTAGAGTTCTTAAATAGTAAGTGTTTAAAAAATAACAAGGTTTCCTTTAAATAATAAAATATTGTAAGACTCATCGAAGGCAGTATCTTTTGAAATGTTCTTTGAAAACCTCATCCAATGACTCTTGGGGACCTTTTTGTCTGTCTGAGATAAAGGTTATCTTCCCAGCTGGATGGTCTTCAATAAGTGGCTTCAGCTCTTTCATAAATAAGTGCAAGTTTTCACCACATTCATTCCTCACCACCTTTATGGCTAGAGTAACAATCCCATTCTGTCCATCTAAACCTGTAGCTGCCATTAGACATCCACCATGTTTTCCAGTCAAGTTGCAGACATCAAAACCAACAAATGGTCTACCACCATCCTTCCATCCTTGAATTGGTGCTGCAAATTCAATCATCATGAACTCAAAAAATTTGTCCTCACTGAAACAAACATAATCATAAGACATAATTTAG
This sequence comes from Papaver somniferum, assembly GCF_003573695.1. NCBI lineage: Eukaryota > Viridiplantae > Streptophyta > Magnoliopsida > Ranunculales > Papaveraceae > Papaver > Papaver somniferum. The sequence goes on along the minus strand of NW_020620492.1, from coordinate 2,525,150 downwards.
CGTAGTATTTTATGTGGTTATACATAATATATAAGAAAATTATAGTACTGTTACTATAACAAATAAACTAACTTATTAAAGTTAGATTGAAACTCACCTTCCAAAAGAGTAATTTGCAACAGATCCAGGATCAGTTGCTTTTACCATGTCAAAAAAGGCTGGAATCAGCTTATAAGATTCATCATAGCTCCCATTGAGTCTTTATAAAGTCATAGTTCTTGCTCTCCAAGCAACATGATATGAAACATTTATGTTGTGATTAGTAAAAAATTGGTCTTTCAGTTCATATGGCAGTGGCATTGCATCTTTTCTGTTTATCTTGTCATGCAAATACTCAGCAACAAATTCTGCATTAGCTGCTCTATTCCTGGTCTTCAGTTGAGTGGCACATGTATGCTTTTAAGTTGAACCTCCTCACAGTAAAAGTTGGTAATACTTTCCCAGATAAAGAACTTGCAGTATTGAGATTTATTGAACCTGCATATTACTTTAATCTTATCATTGTCATTGTGATTAAGCTTGTACTGGAATCTCTTCTTAATGGAATAACCCCTTAGGTGCTTCTTAAAGTCATCTTTGTCCATAAACTGCATTCCCACAAACATTGTGTTAATATCAACCATGAGCAATGTATTCCTATCAACATCAGGAAAAAATTCTCCATTGCCATCTGCATCAATATCTAGACCATGTATTTGCTCAAACTGGTTGTACCATGGATTAGGTTTCTGATGAGTTGGATCATTACCACAGTCATTGGGTCCTTGTACTTTTGTTACACCTATATACACATAAGGACTTTGTTTGTCAGTTCTTTTATATGGAAGCAAAACAGATTAATGGCATGATTAAGATAAAAAATACCAAAATAAAACCAAATAAGTTAGACAATTACCTTCAGAGATTAAACCGTCCTCACTACAATTGTACTCCTCATTACCCTTAGCATCATAAGGAACAATTGGTTTTCCTTTAGGATCCTCATGCTCACCTTCCTTCTCCACACCACTTGCTTGTACTTCATTGACTTCTTTCATATACTGTTTTGGATGTACAGAGTCAACCTAGTTGTGGTCCTTAAAGTAATTTTTCACAAAGTCACAGTATACAGCAAGGCCCATTTCATCAGTATCAGAAACTGGACTACTAGGATCATCATTGGGATGATAAACATCTTCAGCATCATTGGGTAGTTGAATTTTCTCATACTCCCTTTCAGCTTGGAGTGTTTCAGCACTTAAAAAAGCATTCTTATAATCATCATTAACAACATTCACATACTCATCCACATTCTAAAATAATCTCTTGCTAGTGCTAGTACATCCAGTAACTGCATCAACAGATCTCTTAATTATCATTGGACTCCTTCTGACCTGATGTGGTGATGTAATGCATGTTAACTTCTTCTTAGGTGTGGCAAACATCTCTGGATCAAGTCTGACTGGTGAAGAAGCATAGTTAATGCATGTTACTGAACTGATTGTAACCTTGGATGGTGTTGAGTCCCTCTTGTTTGATATCCCAGAAGATTCATCACATCTATCACCAGGAGTCACAATCCTGTCACTGACGTTGCACCACAAATTTACATACCCTTCCTCCTCAACAGCCTTATCCCACATCTCATACCAATTTGAATTATTAACCATATATTCTGGTTTATCATTACCAATCTAAATCACTTCAACCTTCTTATTTAGTGCTAACTTAAAAGAAGCATGAACTTTATCACAAAATTCCTTCAACCCTCCATAATTAACATACATATTATCAAAATACTGAACCTTATTTGTCCAAAACCATTCTACCCTAAAATTCCTAGTTGGGTACTTCACATACTTCCTGCACAAAATTGAACTGACAATGATTACCATTTACTGACATATTAATCAAACCCTAACACGGATTTTATGAACAAAATCCTAAATCCCCAATTTCAGAAATTTAGGGTTTATCAGTAAAAAATTAAAATTCAGAAAATTAGGGTTTCTGAATCGAGTTGATAATCTACAAAAACAGTATAACGAGGAGGGTGTTTACCTGGTGATGTTTGTAAATATCTTGATGGCGAAAATTAACACTAATTATCTTCACAGTTCGATGATTGACGATTTAGAACTCTGTAAACTCGTATTTCGCTTCACAACTCTAGTAGATCGAGATGAAGAGGTAAAGATATTGAAGAAAGATGTGAAGAAACAGATCGATCTCTAACTGCTTCATGGAATCGCCATCATCTTCTCCATTTCTTCAGAGGAGAAGCTATGGAACAGAGGCGGCAAGAAATGAGGTAAGAAATGGAAGCACAATCGTATTTGTGATAGGGTTTTCTTTTGTTTTGATCCAACGTATCACATTTTTTCGAGATTGGTTTAATCGATCCCACTCGATCACACACGTGCCACTGCCACAGTTTAGGGGTATTTAGGTAAGTTAACAACCCGAAAAACGCCTGACAAGTGACATAACTCCGCAGTTACATGTCGAGTGACACTTTGCTAATACTTTTTAACAGTGGGATCATTTTGTGAACCGGAATAAAAAAAGCGTGAATGTTTTTGTAAATACCCTTATATTTTACCAACCTTTGTGTAGTTTATGAACAAAAGCCGTTGCAGCAGCTTCTAGTCTAACCGGAGATAAACCAATTGAATACTAGATTAAATTCCTTGGATTGAAACAAGCTGACTAACATTACATGCTATGGTACCCAATAAACAATTTTTAAAAGATGAAATGTGAATTCAAGAAAGTCATTTTTCTTAATTCAAGATATCCAACAGATGAAGTGGAATTTTGTAACCGAAATATCAAAGTATAAATGACACAGATCACTTCAGAAGCACACACATACTAAGAAAACCATATTTTTGGGGAAAGATTAATTTTTACAACTCAATTACTTTCAATTGACGGTCAGTAATAACTTTCTACATTGAATGCACATCACGGAATGGTGGTTCACTCAGTAACACCAAGTACTTGACATGCTAATTCAAAGTTATCCGCAAACATCCAGTAACAAGGTAAATCAGTTTTGACAAGATTTTAGAAATCCCAAGTGGCAACTTTTTCCAATCCATGTCATAAACCATGTGAATAGGTGCTCATTCATCCATGTCTTCACCCCAAATGAAGGTATCACTACCCCAAGCAGTTTTTAGTGTTATCAGCTGTAAAGGTCCCGTTGTTCTCGACCCAATCGATCCTTTTGATACCAACCAGCACTCCTCATTATAACTACACGAAACAACAAGAATTAAACAATCTGACATAATTTTTTTCTAAGAATCAAGGGTAACAAGTGCACAAGTACCATAATTAAAGTGGTTTGCAAAATGCTTATAACAATAAAAGTTGACATGCATTATGAAGGACAACCCAATCCTAAGCAACATGTTTCGCAAAACAAGAACTTGATACACCAATTTCTTCAGCTCTTTTCGAAAACTGAGTTCTAATGAAATTCTTCCCACCATTCAGCATCCTTCGTATGGAGTAAATTTTTGATGGGGGAAATTTATGATGTGGGCATGAGGGGCAAATAGCAAGCTTCCATTTGTCCTTCATTGTCAACCGTTTATAGCACCGATTATTCAACAAAAGGGTATATCCGGAGGAAAGGGTTTCGACTATATTAAAACTTGCCCAAAACTCTCTCTTCGTACAGTAAAAACTCCATATATTAATAGTCTTGGTACTTCACAAAATTATTAATATATGGAGTTTATTAGTATAGGGAGGTATGCCACAAAAAATTGCTCGATAAAAAGCGTTAAGCATGCTCGACAATTTGAGGTATTTTGGCTTCAACAAAAAGGTGCACATAGTAACGAGGTCTTGTGCAAATAAAAAGATGCAATAACAATCCAAAAAATTATATTGTTTCTCAAACAACTATGAATACATATTTTTCTTTATCGTAAATTTTGATGCAATAAAATTCTTGAGACATACTTCAATAGTGTGAATACTGATGAAACATATGTAAACAATGAGAACACCACTAAAGATTAAGTCATATGCTAAAGACTTAAATCCAAGAAAATAGACTTCAGTTTTTGATGTCTTTCAATAATTATAAAGTCTATTATGAATAAAACTATCTTTATTATGAATAAAATTATTATTTTATAATTTTTCTTGTGATAATTTTCGGCTACACAGCCTGTGCTTGAATGCTTTATTTTATTGCTATATATGTTTATGGGATGTTTGATTTCGGTTTTACTACCTTAATACTCGATATCATATGTGTGAACCCTTATGGTTTGGGTGACTTTTTGATTTAGCGGGATTGAGTTCTAGCCCATGTTCGTAGGCTTTATCAAAGGATCATGAGGGGTTCCGATTGAAACAAATATCTGAAAAAGTCAAAATATGTTGAATCTTCTGGTTTAGCATAAAAACATATGTGTTTCGAGGTTTCAAATTTTGCATTAATTGCACTAATTAAAACCGGTTTCAACCTTTCTCTGGTAAAGGTTGCTCTTTGTTGTTTTTCTTTTGTTTTGGCGGGAGGATTAAAACTTCAACGGGGGAGAGTTCTAAGTGAACTTGTGCTTAATGACATATCTTTCTGGGGAGAAGAGGATGCGGAATTTGAGGTAAAAATGTTGTTAGTTAATTGTTTTCCTTTTTAAGAGAAGCATGATTTTATTGCATATATTTATTGCTTTTTGTTAACAAAACTTTCGGTACAACTGATGTTGATTCCATTATTTGTGTATGGATGGTTGAGTGTGATTCAATTGTTTCCGGTTAAGAAAAACTATTGTTATCTTTCGTTATTGTTTGGTATCAATTGTTTAGGCTTACAAAATTTCGGTGCAATTGCAGTGCTATAATGTTTATGTTTGTTTCAATTGCTTCCGATTAATATAATAATTATGCAAGTTGATTTATTTGGTTTGTATGAATTTTTTATGGCTTAACAAAAGGTTTCGGGATCACACCAGATCAGCTATTTTGTTATACAAATATATGTGACTTCTTATTTAATGTCACACATATAAGTGTAATAAATATAGTGTCATTCTTTTGTTACACATTAGTGGTCACACTAATAAGTGTAACTTTCATTAATTTAAACACTCTAAAAAATATGTCAAATCTCTTGCATATGATTAGTGTAACGAATCCGGAATGAATCAAGAAAAAAAATAATTTATTTTATTTTCCCCACCCCGTTTTGGATAAGTACACCGGTTTCCCCAACCCATCACATTGTTAGATTTTTTCCAAAATCCATAAAAATATGTAAATAATTTTAAAAATAGCACCCAATGAATTCAATATATATTAAATAATATAAAGAGATCTGTTTCAACATCAACCAATACCCTAAACACACTCTAAACAACGGAAACTAACAAATAACTATAAATTAAAACACTTAACCATATGCCTAATAGTACTAATGTGTAACAAGTTAGAAAGTTTGACTTGTAAAGTGGAAACGCTTCTTATTTCATATTACCCAACCACCAGCAACATAAAAACATAGCTTATGGTAATCATCACCTTGAGGAGGGGTCCCAGAATGGTGCAGAATCGTTATAGACACATTCTATGCGAACTTTTCTCTTGTTCTTTTAAACAATTCTGTGATGATAGACTTCACCTTCCAAATCGCATCTGGTAGATTCCTCACCAACAAAAACTGTTGAAAGATTGTGCACCCGATGCAGGATCCACATTCCTGGTAAAAGTATTCAACTCAAAGTTGGGAGTGCAAGAATCATTCGTGATTGGTCCTTTGGGTGTCTGATGATCATTGTATATTTTTGGTGCCATGACTGTAATGCAGTTTGCGCACAACAATCAATATAAAGTCATCATACATGATGTGTATAAATTTGGTCCTAATTCGTTTGACATTACCATATATATCTTAAATATGATCCTAAAAGTTTTGTACCTGGTCGAAGAAAAATATCATGGTTTTCCTTTTAATACTGATTAGCGGAAGTGGCAGCGAACAACAGCTACACAGTAACGGCACCAAGCAGAAAAAACTGCACAGACTGATCATTACCCCCCACATATAGTAACTACTAAGACAGAGAGCAGAAAAAAGTTGAATTGAATCATGGTGTGCTAAATTAATAGTCGACCACGATTTTGGTCAAACTAGCCATGTTCTACATGGGAGACAGATTGTCCAACCCAATCTACAGCAATCCAAAGCCATTCAATCCACTTTACGTTTGAGTTTTTGATTAGAAATGCATCAACATAAAACCTTTTTTAGATATAGTACTAAATCAAGACCAATGGGAGTTAAAAAGGGACCAAATTTCATGCAAGTACAAATTTAATTAATAACTTAATCTTAGATAGTGATGGAGAAGTTGTACTATGAAAGAAGTGACTATGAAATGGCAAGAGACGTTACCTTTTTTTAATCCAACTATGAAAAAAGTTCCTTTGTTAACTGTAGTATCACAGAGAAGCTCTAAGAGCAACCACAGTCATGAGACGGACCAAATACCAAAAGCCAGACTAAAAACCAAAAAAATTTGGTTTTCCGTGCGTTCAAGCGCAGTGGGAGAATACCAAAATTTGGTGAAGCGTAACTTATACCCACGTTTGATGCGGGACGCAACTTATATCCACGTTTCTTGATGGAGCGTGTTTATAATATGCGTCTGAATGAAACGGAGGTATAATGCGCGCTTGAATGGGACGTAGGTATTATTCACGCCGTGCACGGGACGTAGATGGTAATTGCGTTTGCTGGGACGGAGTTACAAATTGCGTCTCATTCAAACGCAGATAGAAACTGCGTTTGTGTCGGGTGGAGATGGAAGTTGCGTATGGACTGGGCGGAGATGGAAGTTGCGTATGGTTTGGGCGGAGAAGGAAAGTGCGTCTGGGCCGGACGTATATTTAGAATCCGTCTGACAGTAGTTTTAGCATTAACAGTCTTTTTGAGTGTGCAATCTTCCTAGGTTAAATTCTATTATTTTTATAACTTTCAATCTTTTTTTTACTTCTATTTGCTGGTGCTGAATATTCCCGTTGTTTCAACTTATAAAAAGGAATGTAAAAGCAATAAAATTCATTTTGCATCTTAATAAACAGGCCTGTGGTACCGTATAGCTAACATTTTCGTCAACATTTTATCAGAAGGTACATTGGATTTGAGAACCTGTTCAATGCAGAATGCTTATTAGAATGGGTTTCTTTGTCCCTTTGTCACCTAGCTTATTAGACGGATTCTAAATGTTAATGCGCCCAAACCAGGCGTTAACAAAAGTTACGCCTGCTAACAGACGTACATTAAAGTTACGCCACGCCCAGACGTACATTAAAGTTACGCCCATACTGGACGTACATTAAAGATACGCCTAGACACAGACGCTCACAATACATGCGCCCAACCCAGACGTTTTTTATAACTGCGCCTCATTCATACGCCCTTTATACATCCGTCCCATTTCAGGCGTAAGTATTAACATCGTCTGACGCGTTTGAAGGGGGCGGAGTTTATACATGCGCCTGACTCATACGGTGATTATATGCTCGCCTGATTGTATACGGTGATTAAACTTACGCCTGGTATCATACGCTCCTAATACTTCCGTCCCACTATATCTTTTTTAGTCTGGGCCGACGACCACATTTGGTCTCAAACCCTAAATTTGGCGACCAAATTTGGGTTTACTCCTCACCACTGCGATACTTTCTGGGACCAAATTTGGGTTTAGTACCCAAATTTGGTCGTGACTGTGGTTGCTCTAAGTAATGCTTGCTTAGCATGTTTCTTTGACAAGCTTATGCAAAATGAAACTTAATACTCAGGAATAAATGTCTATGCAAAACTAACCGACTAAAGACCAAAGTGTATATACCATTAAGCCATTTCACACGTCCTCGTTAATGTTTCCCGGAACAAGCCTCCAATCTGCATAACTTAATGGGCTATGCAATCGTACAAGTTCTTTTTTTCCAAAAAAAAAAAAAAAAGGGTTTTCTGAATTTTTCTCCACTGGTACTACCAGATTTATCAACTTTGACAACTACTTTAAAATGACTATACCATATAAATCAACAGCAAAAAAAGAGGAAACTAAATAACATGGGTATCTCAAACTCACCTGAGGTGATACCAAATCCTTGATGTTTACTTAGCTCTGCAAAGGAAACTAGGGGGAAAAAATACAGTTAGTAGCACATAAATTGAGTCGTGCTACTGGAATACACTTGTTTTATCAATTTTCAGACAAACCTAATGAATCATACTATAAATTAATATAAGAAAGTCATGACAACGTTAGGCTACACCATAAGCACTACTAGTCAACTATGAATGGCCATTACACAATCTTAACACTAGCTAGAAGTATCGAGTTAGCAGCTTCAACGAGTACATTATAACATTTACACAAATTGATATAGCAATTTATGGGGGAAAAGATTATCAAGATATGATTATTTAAAATCAAACCATACCCATATGGCCATGAATATAAATTTTACAGAACAAGCAGACTAGAACATTGTATTTCACTCCCTAGTTCACCTATATGGATGTGTATCCTGAAGTTTTTCAACATCATAATCTAACTAAGAAAACACACAACTCTATCAAGTAAATCTCTTTCTTTGATGCATTCATCAAACAACTTGTCCACAACAAGTTAAATTACTCTATGTCATATAAATTAATACCAAAATGAGTATGAAATTAACATAACACGAAATTGTATTTAACCTGATGTGATACCAAAATCCTTGAAATTGTACCCAAACCTGAAATAGAAATTAGGGAAAAAATAAATAAAATTACAAAGGCAGAAGAATAGTAAAGGAATTTCAACCAAAAAAATTAAGGCAACTGAATAATTATAATTAGGATAAATCTATAGAAACCCGTAAAATTAAAACTAATATGAGATAATATTCGTATTCATAACTCCTCTCATAGAACAAGGCATACTAACAGTAATAAAAACACAAAAACAGTACGAATCTTCCAAGACAAAGAGAAAGAAATTCAAGAAAGTAAATGAATTTTTGAGGATAAGAAATAATCTCTTGTTGATTTAGCGATCGACTTTGAAAAAATACCAAGGTAGAGAAGAAGATGATGTTACAATGTACTTTTTATGTTTCTCTTAGTTCGTTTCTTTTTAAGAGAGAAGAAATTGTGAGAGGTGGGAATCGTAGGATGAGTCGTGCTGTAACGAGGTCACCCTTATAACAACTACTGTAAGGGTGTATCTTTTAACCCTTTGATTAATCTTATCAGATTTAAGCATATCTCAAGGTAACATTGATGAAATTAAATTATTTTTATTGATTTTATTCTCTTTTAAGTCCATATATTCAATTTTATTGATCCTTTAATCCCTCTGGCATTTTAGAATTTTATCCCGTTAGATTAAAACACAGGTTTCTAAACCTAAACGTGGGTTGTTATCTTTTTTGAAATATAACGAAGATATGTGATTGAAAATATAAGATTTGGAATACATGGTGTCTTTAAGAACTCGTCTTTAAAGGGGATTGATCTTCTGATGTCTCGTTTTCAAATAGTCGGAATTGATTCCGGTTCACACCATCATTCCTGAATACTGCTGGTACAAAAATTGGATGTCTTTGCGGTACATTGCTCTTTTTCTTCGCGATATATTTGTAATTGGTGTTATCATTTGTATTTGGGTGTTGATTATCTTGTATTTTGTTGTTTTTGATAATCTTGTAAGCAATCATGTAATCACTATTTTGATTTGAACGAATTGAAATGTGATTTCAAAAAAAAAAAAAAAAAAAAAAGAAAGAAATGAAAGCAACTAGTCAATTTTGTTTATGGCATACTGATTAATTGCTTTCCACCATAATGATCACCACCGACAACAATCATATTTTAATCGTATTCCAAAAGTAACAAAAACCCACCTTTAGGTTTAAGAAAGTAGAAAAGGTAAAAATAAGGTTTTGATATCACGAGATAAAATCTTTTGATTTGGTAGAGGGATTTTAATGCAAATACGAATCAGTGTAGAGACTTAAAATATAGTAACATTTATTTTTTATTTAGAAACGTTGCTTCGAGATATGTTTATATCTGATAAGATTAATCCAAAGGTTAAAAGGTGCACCCTTACGGTAGCTGTCATGAGGGTGACCTCGTCACATCACGACTCATCGTAGGATATTCTGCTAGAGTGGGAAATTATTTTATTACTTACTTTTAATTAATATTTTTTTTATTATTTGATAAAGACTATTACTGAGACTGTGTCACAAGGGGGCAAGCTAACTCTATCTTCCATGTTAATTTCTGCAATATTACGTCATTGGGAGCTCGAATCTGGGACCTCCTGAAACACATGAAACTTTGGGGAACGGAGACGACCAGCTGAGCTAGGGGCCCGTTCTTACATGTTAATATAATATTTTGAGTTGTTAAACTATTCATTGTGACATAATTAATAAAATATTAAATAAAATAGAATATCGATATATTAATATTATATACTAATACAATATTTTAAATTGTTACACTATTCGGTGTGACATAATTAATAAAATATAAAATAAAATAGTATAACGATATATAGTTACACTTTTCATCAATGTCACACAAATTTTTGTAACAAATATTATCACACTAATTAGTGTGACAATTTAGTGTTACAAATTACTGAATTTGGTGTAGTGTTTGTTTAGTCCAAGTGATTTCCGGATAAGAGAAACTAAGTTTTTCGGGTATTAGTTAGACTTATCAAAAGTGGAGGTTTCGGTTATTCAAGTCTTACCGAATGACTTAACAAGAATTACTAGTTAACTAACCTAGTATTTGTCTTGTTTAAAAGTGAAAGGTCTAAGTTATTGTTGAGAATAATTAGAATCAGATGAGAAAAATAAAGTTAATTTTGATCTTTATTTGATCTTATCGAACAAGCGATTGTATTTGTACAGTCGGTTTAGCAAGAGAACTAAGGTGCTTAGTCGATTTTTGATGCGCTATCGAGAAATTGTTTCCTAGATAACATATTAAAAACCAAATTACTTGTAGTTTCAATTTTGATATTGGTCATCTAAAACTGTATGCAAAACCCTCGTGCTTAGCTCTTATAGGTTTGCAAATTCTCTTTGTGAGATTTGTAGTTGTTCCTTTACTATTTGGAATACGAACCAAAGGAATTGTTCCAAGTGCGTGACTTAGTGCAAGTTGGAGGCGCAGGGATAATGAGTAAACTAGGTGAACTATAGGTTTAGTTTTTTGATCTCAACTATACGAAATTGGTTTGATTTTGTATAGCGGCTTAATTCTGAGAGTATTCAATTCTGGACTAGGTCCCGGGGTTTTTCTGCATTAGCGGTTTCCTCGTTAACAAAATATTGCTGTGCCTTTTACTTTTCTATTTCCGCAATAACTATTGTTTTTATTATATTTAGAAGTAAAATACACAAATGCTATTTCCTATTTTACTTGATAGACAATCCTATAGAGTTTGTTTAAGTCCGAACCTATTATCAAGTAAACATACTTCGTTGTTGTATTGTCTCGATCTCCTATCTATAGACGATCACATGAGGTGTGAACCGGTTAGCTGTATTGTCTCGACTCAGTCCATAGAAAATCACTTTCGGAAAAGAACTTATAGGTGGAAAAGTATTAGATTGAGGTATATTTGGGTACCCTCGTTTTTTCAACATCAATAACCGATTTAAACAAAAAAATAAAAAAATACACAAACCTAAATTGCTATGGTTTCAACTGCAGGAGAGTTTCAATGGAGAGAGAGTTTCTTCTGCAGTTCTAAAGAATTTCTTCTTCAAAGAGCGAGAGAGAGGTTAAAACGAGTGGTTGTAATGAAACTGATAGACATTTATCTAAGGATAAAGTATTATGCACACGCGAAATTGGCATGCCTGAAAAATGATAAAGTGTTTGCAGGTGGTTGCTGCCACACACGTAACTGGCACGCGTAAAAGGAAACCAGTTTCAAATAGCAACTGAGCATCGGTAGTTGCGAAATTGGCATGCCTGAAAAATGTACAAGTGTTTGCAGGTGTTTGCTACCACGTACGTAACTGGCACGCGTAAAAGGAAACCAGCTGCAAATAGCAACTGAGCATCGATCGGCAGTTGCGAATATTTAAAACATAAATTAGCAACTGAAAATTCGCAACAACTACATTTCTGTTGCGAATCTGAGTTGCTAAAACCCATATTTGGTGTAATGGTTGTTTCGTCGCGCTTCTTCCACTTCTCTTCGATTCGTGAACTTGTATACTTTGATTTCTCTTTTTAGCTCTTTTTTATCACTTTGTGGCTCCTTTTGGGATAATTCACCTAATGAGAACAAATAAGAGAAAACAAGATTAATAACAAAAAAACATGCAAGAATTATAGCTAAAACAAGTATTGAGTTAACATTAAATCATATAAATTATGAACTTATCTAGCATCCTCATACAAATTATCCATATTTGAAATTTATACATAACCATGTGTGACTAATACTTATGGAAAGTGTATATCTATATTTATCCTTATTAAGTTTTACAAAGAAATTATTCATCAATATTTTTTATCCTATTTTTTTAAATTAACGTTAATTCAGGGGAAAAAATACCAAAAAAATATTATTTTTTGACTTATGATTTTAGGTCGGAATTTGTATGATAACCGGTTAAAAATTTGGATGCAGTTCGACTTTCGTAAGACTATATTGGTTAACTTCGTTGTACGTTGCAATGGCATCGTTGCATTGGATTTTCTCCATGAGATATGGCTCGCTTCTTAGGCTTCTACCAAATTGTGAGCAGGATTAAACAGAAGACCCTGCAGCTGTAGTAGGACCGAGACATAAAACTTTTTGGGTTTGTTTTTAATTATGATTAGAGTCTGAATGCGGCGCGGTACCTTACAAATTTTATGAGGATATTTATTTCCACCTTTTATATAAGAAAGACAATAATAACTACTTACTCAATATAGCATGTAATAGAATGTGACATCCAACTTAAAACCAGCTGTAATGAGTTGAGTGGCCTCTATGCCGCTTCTATTATACTGGGTATCTAGGCTATAGGTTTTGTTCTATGTGGGACTATTATCCTCAACCTTCCCCCTCCACGTGTAGGAAAGTTTAGATTCTATACATTGTGGGCCTTTTAGACGGGTACCTCCCGTCAATGGTAGGGCGGAGTTTAAATTTCCAATATCATGTACAGGTTTGTATCTCCATCCATAGTAAGGAACGAATTTGAGATCTCTACGTATAATAACTATTGTACTTATTCACATACAAACTAGATTTGGTATCATAATAGAACGTTCCTATCCACTTTGATACCAATCGACAGTGAATGGGATGTTCGCTTCAACTATATAAAGGATCTAGGATACATATTTGGTTTATATTGGACTATTATCCTCAACAGTGTGTACTAATTAATTCACATTTAATGCAGATTTATATATACCACACTGAAAAATCTTCTCAAGATTTTCTAACTATTATGCATTAATTTTGGATTTGGATGCGGATATTCGTTTATGCCGTTACTTTATTGGAACAAATGATAATCTGCATAGATTCTCATTAAATGAAAAATATTTTAACTCATAATTAAACAAGACTACACATTGCAATGGTGTGTTTGAAAATGAGCTTCCTTATTATGTTTTTTTTACTAATTTTTTCAAGTCATGTATCAACGTCTCACACTGTGTAGGTGGAAAAAGAAACTTATCAAAGGAAGGAATAGATGATATGGAAATTGAGAGACAACTGATAGCTTTAAACAAGAAGCCAGTAAAAATCATTATAGTAAGTAAATTATGCCCTCGTTCATGTTCAAGTGTTTAACTTGTATTTCTAGACTTGTAGATCGTGACAGAGATGATTTCGAGGATGAGTTCTTGAATTCATTATTCATGTCAGTTGTTTCATTCTAGTATTTTTCCTTATTTTCAGATCGAGGTGGGTGACGTAATAGACTGCATAGACATTTATAAGCAACCGACATTCGATAACCCACTGCTCAATGATCATAAAATCCAGGTAAGATACAATTATTTTATGTACAAATCATTTATAAAAGCAATGGGATAACTAAAAATTGTGTAGGATAGGCTTGGCAACCTAAAATTTGTGTACAAATGTTTTTATTTTTTTGAACTTACAAAAAAAAAACATGATTTTTTTTTGGATTAGCTTAAAGTCTATAATTTATACATGTTATTTTATTTATAAAATTTAAAATAGGTGTTAAAAAGAATAAGGATTTTTGAGAATTAGGGTGGGTTAGAGCCGGGATAAGCCATGCTCTGGTTCTTCCCATATAATAAAAGTGCAAGCCCATTTCACATGTAGCGACAGACTTACAGAGGAAACATTTAGTTCGTTTTCGTAGAATTCGCCTGCATTTGTGATCATGACTCACATGTTTCAACAATAACTTTCGTTATTAAAAAAATATTTCACATTATATATTTTTTTTCCAAAACTCAGTAATGTATATACATACTCCATAATGTTTCATACAATGTGATGTTGATACTGATACTCACCAAGTTTCCGATGTTATTTGTGGAATTTGAAATTTACATATATACAGATGAGTCCAAGATCAATTCCAGAAGAGACAACAAGTAAAAATGTTTCAGCATCCTCTACTTTTTACGGGCTTCAAAGGGAACGATGTCCTTTAGGAACGGTCCCTATTCGAAGAATAACCAGAGAAGACTCGGTTTTCGCGAAGAAAGTCAAACAAATTCATGCAAACAATTTTCCTAACATTCGTTACCATGTAAGTGATATACTTTATTTGATGCATTCTGATAAGATTATTTCATTTGATTGTACAAATTTGTTAGTTGTATTTTGTAGTCGGTCTATGCAGAAGAAATCATTAGTGGGAAATTTATTCGTCAGAAAAAATATTACGAAGGCTCAGCTTCTATGTCTATGCATAACCTTACAGTAGATCCTGACCAATTTAGTACTTCACAAATTTGGATTGCGAATGTTTCTTCGCCAGAAATAAACGGCATCCGAGTCGGAATAATGGTAATTTTTTGTTTTCTCCGATTCCCATTTTACCATGTCAAATTTGATCATCTTTTCTTACTAAAAAAGTCTCACTCATAAATTTTTCAGAAAAATCCAAGCATAGTTGGTGGTAATCTTCCTCGACTATTTGGTTATTGGATTGTAGTAAGTTTTATTTAGTTGTCCTCTATCTAAAATGTTTATTCAAAATGCTACATATCTTGTGGAAATATGAATAACTCTTATTCATTGTATATATTTAAAGCCAATTAAGTTTCGGCGTTTGATTATAATCCGAATCCTAAACTCATTAAAATCTTAATTGTAAAATTTTAAAATTTTTAGAATTCCTAATTTTACAGGCTAATGGACACTAGGTTGGTGGTTGCTATAATATTGCGTGCCAAGGCTTCATCCAGAACAACCCTCTTGTATATATCGATCAACCGTTTGTGCACCCGTCACTATATGGCCAAATGTCAAACGATGTGCATATTAAGGTATACCGGGTAAGTTTGCATTCAAGTAAATATCAACTTAGTCTTGACATGAAATCTTTGTTATTAGAAAAGTTAAGGGAATGAAATTCTTCATAATTAAAACACACGAAGTTCACTGAAAACGTTTTTATAATATTACAGGCCCCAGGTAGTGGTCACTGGTGGCTAAAAATGGGAGCGACTGTTGAAACAAGTGAAGATGTAGGATACTGGCCGAATGAAATCTTTACGCTTTTAAAAAACACTGCATCAGCTGTACGATATGGAGGATATGTAGGTTCAATGGCTCAAGCATCAACTCCACCGATGGGAAACGGATTTTTACCTCAACGTCAGGACTATGATACGACAGCTTACATGAGACTAATGAAGTATGTGAACGAGGAAGGATCCTCTGTTGACCTAGACCCATATTTAGTGCGAATAATGGATGGAACAGTACCACAATGTTACAACATTATGTTTGCTGGTCAAATAGGTGGGGCATGGAAAAAAACTATCGTGTATGGTGGACCTGGTGGTTTCTGTAACTAGTACAATGAGAATGTAGATGAAGAAAACCGGAATAATAATGTTGAATTTGAGGTAATAATTACTTTGTTGTCTTGAAAATAGAAATAAAAATCATTTTATTGCTTTGCCCAACTTCTGAAATGTCAATTCAAGAAAGTCATTTTATTTTTATTCAAGAATTCTAACAGATGAAGTGTTTAACTGAATGTTAAAACTTTGGTAAATTCCTTTCTTAATTTCATTCATAGTAGTTCTATAGATATTTATACATTACCGATAACTTGAGACTCAAAACTTTCCTAAGACACGGATTTGAGACTTTCCTTATATGTCTCAAAATCATGACTTACATGGACAATCCTTTCCTAATATATGACCACACTTTCCTAAAATATCACTTACCTTATCGGTCTCACATTAATGACTTACATGGACAATACTTTCCATAGACTGACCACTATGGTCTTGGAAAGTATTGTCCATGTATGTCATTAATGTGAGACCGATAAGGTAAGTGATATTTTAGGAAAGTGTGGTCATATACTAGGAAAGGATTGTCCATGTAAGTCATGATTTTGAGACTTATAAGGAAAGTCTCAAATCCGTGTCTTAGGAAAGTTTTGAGTCTCAAGTTATCGGTAATGTATAAATATCTATAGAACTACTATGAATGAAATTAAGAAAGGAATTTACCAAAGTTTTAACATGGTATCAGAGCCAGTTGAAAACTGAAAAAAAAAAAATCGTTGAGAATGGGTGGATTTGCGAATGGAAGAGGTGGTAGAGGATAAGGAACGGGCAATCAGGTTCGAGCACATAATCTAAATATATCAGAGACAAAGCATTCAAATGGTCCATATTCCTCAGACGGTTCAAATTTGATGGGAGTAACCGCAACACAACTCAGACAGGTGCTTGAGTTATTGAATGCAAAGAAAAATACGTCCCAACTTCAAGGTAAGCAAACTAAACCGAATTGGATTATTGACACGGGAGCTACAAATCATGTCACGTGTAGAAGAGATGACATGATTGATGTGAAAGATATTGTGGAGTGTACTGTTGGACTCCCAGATGGAAAATATGCACAATCTGAGAAAATAGGTACTATTATTCTGCAGGGCGGTTTGAGACTTAATAATGTGCTTTATGTGCCTCAAATAACTTGTAACCTAATTTCAGTCACACAACTTATTGATGAATTAATGTGTACGGTACAATGTACTAACAGTTTATGTCTTATACAGGACCGGTTGACGAGGAAGGTGATTGGAATGGGTGAACGACAAGGTGGACTGTATATTTTCTGTGGTGTGCCTCGAGTTGAAGTTATGGCAGTCAGTGGAGAATCATACGAGCTGTGGCATCGACGAATGGGACATCCATCAGAAAAAGTATTGCAAAGGTTGCCGGGTGTGAGTAGATTAAAGAAGCATAATGAAGTTTGTGATATTTGCCCAAGAGCGAAACAACATAGGAGTAGCTTTACTAGTAGTCTAAGTAAATCCAGTTGTATTTTTGAGTTGATTCATATAGATTTATGGGGTCCTTATAGGGCTACATCGTCTTGTGGAGCACAATATTTTTTAACAATAGTAGATGATTTTTCAAGAGGTGTGTGGATTCATTTACTTCCAAATAAAACGGCAGTTGAACGAACGTTTCTTGATTTCATTGCTCTTGTGAAACGACAATTTGATAAAGATATCAAAGTTGTTAGAAGTGATAATGGTACCGAGTTTAATTCATTACGTGGATATTTTAAGACTAATGGGATAGTTTTTGAAATATCGTGTGTAGGCACTCCGCAACAAAATGGAAGAGTGGAGAGAAAGCATCAACATATATTGAATGTGGCAAGGTCTTTGAGATTTCAAGCCAACTTGCCAATACGGTTTTGGGGAGAATGCGCATTGACAGCTGCGTATTTGATTAATCGTACTCCTACACCTATTCTGGAAAATAAAACGCCGTATGAAATATTGTTTGGAAAGCAACCTCCGTATAATCAGTTGAAAGTGTTTGGATGCCTGTGTTATGTGCATGATCAAAGTAATAAAGGTGATAAATTTGCAAGTAGAGGAAGGAGGTGTGTTTTTCTTGGATATCCGTTTGGTAAAAAGGCATGGCAAGTATATGACTTGGATGAAAGAAAATTTCTTGTGTCAAGAGACGTCCAGTTTTGTGAGAATAGTTTCCCATATAAGAATGAAACATCTGTGTTGCAGCAGCCAACAGTTTCGACTCGCAACGAGAGTGTTCAGCCTGGTCATGATTTTGAGACCGAGGTGACTGGTGTATCAGCTGAGACTGATCAGCTGAATCCAGCGTTTGACTGGAGTGATGATGAAGATGTAACAACGACAACAGGAGAAAGTGTGGCAGTACCAGGCGTAACTGCGACAGCAGGAGACGCTGTAGGCATACCGGGCGTAACTGCGACACAAGGAGAAGGTGTAGCAGTTCAAGATGTGACTGCAACGGAAGAAGAACGTGTAGCAGTTCAAGAGAGATCTGACATTATGAGTCCGGGCAATGATGTTGCAGTAGAAGGTGATATGGGTAAAGGAAAGCGTACGAAAATTCCATCGAGTAGGCTTAAGGGATTTGTGACGCACACCACTCGAGAAAACAGTCCATCTCATCTTCATTCATCACAATCATCCTCCTCAGGTACACCGTATCCTTTGACATATTATGTTAGTTGTGATAAATTTTCTACACCGTATAAGAAATTTCTTGCATCTATAACTGCGAGTTCTGCACCTCGCAACTTTAAAGAAGCAATGAAACATCCAGGATGGAGGAAAGCCATGGCAGAAGAAATACGAGCACTAGAAGAACAAGATACATGGGTTTTGCAAGAATTACCGGAGGGCAAGAGAGCACTAGGAAGTAAATGGATATATACAGAAAAGTATGATGAAAATGGGAATTTGGTTCGTTTAAAAGCAAGATTGGTGATCTTTGGAAATCATCAGGTGGAAGGCTTAGATTACAAAGAGACCTTTGCACCTGTAGCAAAAATGACAACAGTGCACACTTTTCTAGCTGTTGCAGCTGTTAAAAATTGGGAAGTGCATCAGATGGACGTGCACAATGCATTTCTACATGGAGATTTGGAGGAAGAGGTGTATATGAAAATACCACCTGGATTTGCGAGAGGTAATCCTAATATGGTATGTAGAATGAAGAAATCATTGTATGGTTTGAAACAGGCTCCACGTTGTTGGTTCGCAAAACTATCAACAACTTTGAAGAATTATGGTTTTCGGCAATCTTATTCAGACTATTCTCTCTTCACTATGATCAAAGGAAAGATGCAGCTTAATGTTTTGGTGTATGTGGATGATTTGATTGTTGCAGGAGATAATATAGTGGAGCTAAATAAATTTAAAACATATTTGGGACAGTGTTTCAAGATGAAAGATTTGGGAAAATTAAAATATTTTCTGGGCTTGGAGATAGCTCGCAGTAAGCAAGGCATTTATGTTTGTCAACGGAAATATGCATTGGACATTATTATGGAGACGGGGTTATTGGGAGCAAAACCAGCAGAGTTTCCAATGGAAACTAATCATCGTCTAGCTTTGGCAACAGGGCCGTTGCTGATTGATGCAGAAAGGTATCGACGACTGATTGGAAGATTGATTTATCTGGCTGTGACTAGACCAGATCTAGCTTATTCTGTGCATATGTTGTCACAGTTTATGCAGCATCCAAGACAAGAACATTGGGAAGCTGCACTTCGGGTAGTTAGATATTTGAAAAAGAATCCTGGGCAAGGAATTTTGTTGCGCTCTGATAGTAGTCTAAGATTAAAAGGCTGGTGTGATTCAGATTGGGCAAGCTGTCCTTTGACTAGACGATCGTTGACAGGATGGTTTGTGCTTCTTGGAGATTCACCAGTGTCTTGGAAGACCAAAAAGCAGTACACAGTTTCTCGGAGTTCAGCTGAAGCAGAATACAGATCTATGGCTGCAGCTACTTGTGAATTGAAGTGGTTGAAGCAATTACTAGGTGATTTGCGAGTTTGTCATACACAGGGAATGAGTCTTCTTTGTGATAGTCAGTCGGCATTGTATATTGCTCAGAATCCCGTTTTTCACGAAAGAACTAAACATATAGAAGTGGATTGTCATCTCATTAGGGATGCGATAGTACAGAAAATTATTTCTCCCTCTTATACGCCTACGGAGTTGCAGTTGGCGGATATCTTCACCAAATCATTAGGACGAGTTCAGTTTTAAGGTCTTTTGTCCAAGATGGGCATTTGTGACCTGCATGCTCCGTCTTGAGGGGGGTATTAAGGAAAGTGTAATACTTTCCAAGACCGTAGTAGTCAGTCTATGGAAAGTATTGTCCATGTAAGTCATTAATGTGAGACCGATAAGGTAAGTGATATTTTAGGAAAGTGTGGTCATATACTAGGAAAGGATTGTCCATGTAAGTCATGATTTTGAGACTTATAAGGAAAGTCTCAAATCCGTGTCTTAGGAAAGTTTTGAGTCTCAAGTTATCGGTAATGTATAAATATCTATAGAACTACTATGAATGAAATTAAGAAAGGAATTTACCAAAGTTTTAACACTGAAATATCAAAGTATCCATAACACAGATCACTTCAGAAGCACACACACTATGAGCCTCCTATCCAAAAGGTTAAGCGACTTCTAAGAAAACCATATTTTTGACGAAAGTTTTGTTTTCAACCCAATTACTTTCAATTAACGGTCAGTAATAACTTTCTACATTGAATGCACATCACCGAATGGTGGTTCACCCAGTAGCACCAAGTACTTGACATGCTCATTCAAAGTTATCCTTAAAATCCAGTAACAGGGTAAATCAGTTTTCACATGATTCAAGAAATGCTTATTGGGAAAGATATTCACGTGCATAATGAAGAAGAATAACCCATCCTAAACAAGATATTTCGCAAAAACTATACTGAAAATCTTGATACGGGGGAAATTTAGTAATGATCATAGTTACAATCATAGTATTGTTTCTCGAGTCGCTTATACCCAATAGCTTGAGCAACATCAGTAGGTCTACCAAGAGGATAATGACTTTGTCTAAAACCCCAAAGATCAGATACAAAGAGACTAGTAAAAATGATTAAAAACAAAGGAGAGAAGTAAAAATAATTAAATGGAAGTTGATCAAATTATATATAGATTGTGTGACATATATTATATATAAAATTTAAGTACCGCTACATTTGAGACATTAGTTTTGGCGCATCAGTTTTCATCTCCTGGAACTGGATCTTCATCTCCTGGAATTGGATCTTCATCTCCTGGAACTGGAAGATCCTTATACAGGTACCGAATTCCTTCAATATCGTCCTCAGTTGGTTCTCGTTTAACCGTTCCCCTAATGTAATATGAATTCATAAGAGATCCGGGCTCGTCAGTATGGTCTATTCCTAGTATATGGCCCATTTCATGCATACAGACAGATTCAAAGTCGATCCCATAATAAGGTGGACCCTGGATAGTGTATGACCATTGTTCTGAATTATCGAAAGTTAATAATCCCTTTGTAGGTGGAGTTGCTCTAGCCAATGAAGTTCCTGGACCATCAATAGGTTGAAATCTGAAATCAAGGTCGGGAAATACGTCGTCTTCGATAAATCTAAAATTTGTAACCCCTGCCCATCTGTTTAAGCATCTGTGTAAGGGCTCTATTGCTGCTGCTGGAAAACTTTCATCGAGGATATACCTAAGGTCATACCAAGCCCATCTCGGCCATGGTTCTCCGCGGAAATATGTTGCATCGATGATGAGTTTAACTTCCGTGTTATTCTTTTCAGGATTGGGAGGAAAAGGATTGGGAGGAAATGCTCTGGAAGCAATTGAAGGTTGCACCCAGAGATTGAGTAAGATGACAAAAGATAGAAATAAAATAGCACATAATGAAAAAGATTTCATTTTCAATACTAAAAATGAAATAAAAATAGAGATTAAAAATGAAAATTAAAATAGTAATATGATATAAGATAGTAAACCTTACTCGTTTTTTTTTTTTTTTTTTTTTTTTGCAATACTACAAAAGAGATTATAAATAATGAAAGTTACAAAGGAGGAGAAGATAAGAGAGTAAAAGAAGTAACAAAGCTACTTGTTCGGGTTCCTATAAACAATAGTTAGCAAGAACGTAAACCAACGAATATGGTTTCAAGATTTGAGCAATATAAAATGAGTTTACGTAGAGAAAAGAAGAAGAAGCCACTAGAGTAAATTAATGTAGATGATATAGAAGGGTTTATATATATCATTGATTCGCCCTTAATTATATATCATTCATTCGTAATGCTTTAACTACTATTACATTTTGGTTGAAGAGCAAGATTCGTATGGCATTTAAGAAAAAGTAAGCACAACAATAAGAATAACCAACCCCTCGCATGAAGAATAAGAAATGCAGTGAAGGAAGGGGGTATTATTATGCCAAAGACTATATGATGTGACTTCTTGCCACAAATTTCTTGAGGAACCGTCCAAACTCGTGTTTTGTTATTAAAAGAGAGAATCTACGAGGAAACTGCGTACTTACTACATTGGGATAGAAGCACTCGCTCTGCACGCTAATAAGGATTAATCGCTCTGCATGCCGGGGAATAAGCTTAATATGTTATTGGATTAACAATTCCGTGCTCATTTTGTTCTTGCTTTAAGCTTCTGTTGTTGTTGTTTTACTAAAATTTGATAATAAGGTGAAACAGTTGTCCATACAATCACTGAATCATTATCACCTACGTACAAGTTCTTTCAAAGGTCACAACCTTTACTTCGTATTTTATCAGGTAAAATCCAATTTGATTTAAGGTGATCCCCAAGATAAGGATTCGTAAGGTGAATGAATGAATGCATACAAATATGCATGGCGCGGCATTGCATTGCATGATCCAGCAAATATGTGACTAAATGACATTATCAGTAAGCTCAACTTGCCAAAACTCATTATCTCGACTCAATATGTGATATTCCATCCACTTATCTCGACTCGATGCTGGTCCAAATCTAGCATTAACTTTTCTTCTTCACCTGGCATGCAGCATTGCAGCTAAGCTGGGACCAATATATTGACCTGTAGTGAATGTGTCATATGTTAAAGCCTTTCAAATTCGTTGTCAGGTAATGAGGGGAAAAAACAAAATGGATGGATCTATATCAGAAGTCAGGTTTTGACCATGAAATTAAAGCTGAATGCATGACTAAAAAAAAGGATCATAAATTCCCTATAAAATTAATTATAC
Organism: Papaver somniferum; assembly: GCF_003573695.1. Taxonomy (NCBI): domain Eukaryota; kingdom Viridiplantae; phylum Streptophyta; class Magnoliopsida; order Ranunculales; family Papaveraceae; genus Papaver; species Papaver somniferum. The sequence goes on along the minus strand of NW_020620492.1, from coordinate 2,501,853 downwards.
TTAATTATAGTAGAAAACAATAGAACAAAAATAAAAACACAAAAAAAAAAAAACAGTAACAGAAAGGGAAAAAGAAATTTCCTAAAGCTCGTCATGTAAATCATCACCATCTTCTGGTGATCCAGCAACAGGAGCTCCACCAGATCCCTGAATTTCTCGTCGTAGTCTTCCTTGTCAGCTGCCTGATTCTCATCAAGCCATTCAAGAGCCTCCTCTACTGCTTCCTCAATCTTCTCTTTCTCATTTGATTCCAGCTTGTCTGCGATCTTGTCACTATCATTGACCTGGGTCTTCATGTTTTACACATAACTCCCCAAGGTGTTTCTTGCCACGATAAAGATGATCTCTGTAATCCTTTTGCTTAATGAAAATATATTTCTCTATATTATTGTACTAAAATCTAGCTTTCTTTAAAGACAAATTACCTGAACTAATACAATAAAATCTTGCTTTCTTTACAAAAAAACATGAGAGGGTAATTAAACTGTATTTAATTAGAAAACCAACTTAAACATTGTAAATCGAACTCCCCAGATACTATGTAACTTAAAAGCTTACCTCAAAAAATCTAAGAAACTTAAACCCTAGAAATTCCTAAGAATCATCCAACGGTGCTTAACAATTCTTCCCATAGCTGAGAGTTTGATGTTTTTAGGAATAAAAAATTCCTTTGAGCATGACACGCTGTTGGAAGTAGGCACATAATGAGTCTAAATATCAAAACCACAAATTGCTAAAGGTATTCCACAAAAATTCTCATTCCTCTTAAAGTAGCAAACAGGCAAGGGACCAGTAAGATTCTTCCGAGAGACATTGAAGTCCACCTTCTTACGAGTACTTGACGAATAAGACATGGAACCACCAAAAGAATTGTCTTGTAAAAAAAACCGTCTTAAACGAGGTAATCTAATAAGCATAGAAACCGGGATTTCTCCAGATAATCTGTTATGAGATAAATCAAGACGCCGGAGATCCTAAGTAATGAAATACTCTTCGAGATGCTATTATTAGACAGATCAAGAAACAATATCTTTTTCCATGGAGCGAATTATCAGGAATAGTAAAATGATTATCTGTTATGATACGGTCATCCAACGCAAAACCAATTGACAATGAGTGGAGAGGCCCTAAGGGATTATAAGCCGCAGGATGTTGGAAACCCATACCATGTGGGACTAATAATCTCAACACGCCCCTTCACGTGTAGCCTCGTTGGGTCTAACACGTGGACAATAATTCGGATGACACGAAGTAAAGGCGCGGTCAATGACTCGACGCAAATAGCCTGCTCTCATACCATGTTAGAATATGGGCATCCAACTCAAAACCAGCATAAGATATGTCAATTCAGTTAATTCACTCAGAATCAGAATACCAATTGAACCTACAGGTTCAATTTCTCGAGGTTCAATCCCGTGACTCTATTGTTGCTTCCAATTTTACAGCCGGCTATCCAGTTGACTGATCTGTTGCCGTTGTTGCATATATTACAGTTGACGCCGACCCATGAATCACAAGGGTACAGAGATGATTCACTCCATGATGTCGAAGTTGTATTGTTTGGATCAACTTGTTTCTTGAACTCCAATAGTATTTGGAAAGCTCGGGTTGATGTCAGCGATGAGGACGTCGCTGAAGAAAACAAGAAGAAGAATAAGTTAGCAGAGAATGGCATTACAATGAAAGTTGATTTGTGGAGCTTTATTGTTTTGTTTCTCGGAAATTAGGTTGGTGTTAGTCGGGAGATGTATTTCGTGTTCCTGGTTTTTGTATTATTGTTGGTTTATACTTGGGTTAGGAATCCAAGTTCGGTCTATAAACAAATTTATGCTTCCGTGGAAATTCGTAGACCTAAAAAATATAGGAACCATAGTGTTTTGCATGAGCTTACTCTAAAAAGATTTGATTTAAAAAAAAAATCAGACTATTTTTCTTTACTGGTTGTGGTTTGGGGATGGCTGCGCGATTGTACGTAGCATAAGGTACATAATAGCAGAGAAAATGATTGTTGTGTGTGTAATGTTAGTGTGCCAGTCATGAGAGTCATGTGAGTTATGTATGTGCCGAGTACACGTGTGAGAGCATCAGGTTTGTGAGAGTATCGAGCATATATACTCATGTCATCTCTGTAAGAAAATTAATCTTCTTCTAATCAATTTATTGATCAAAATCGTTCATAGTTAAACATGTAGACATTTGATTTATCGAATGCTATCATGGTAACAGTCCTGAGAAATCAATTTCTCAGGGTATCAATCCTATCTTGCGCTGATTAAATCTTAAATTTTTTATCAATTTATTTTGTTGTTGTTGTTCTTCATCATCTTCAATTCAGGTGAAGATTCAAGGAGTTCGTACGAAGAATTTGTACTGGTGATTTCTTGGTTTCAGGTTTGGATTTGATCCTGATACTTACTGCAACGTCGTCAATTAGGATTAAGCATGTATTTTATATCTAAAATTCAGTGTTAGGGTTTGAGCTCTTGGTATTTCAATTTCCTGTTGGTGTTTAGATTGAAATCTCTTACCTCATAAACTATCATCTAAATATGTGCGTTGCACGGGCCTAAATGTTTTGTGGAGAAAAATATGTTCTTATGTTAGCATAACAACGCAGCTTCATCTTTAATGGAGGTCATAAGATAAAGAAACCCAATCCATCGATAGTCTCTTTTTGTCGAACTGTGCACGGGTCATATAGCAGCATACATGGGAAGTACTTGTTTGCTTTAGAAGGTTATAAGATAAAGAAACTCAACCCTTCAACTGTCTACTTTTGCTTAACTGTGTACAGATCATGTTGGAGCATACCAGAGTGGTACTCATACTAATTTAGCTAGTATCTGAGTCAAACTGAGTTATTTTCTACCAACACCACATCCATCTTGTCCTTGCACATACATGGTTAGTTGTTACGCTAAACTACAACTGGATCATTGCAAGATATACTTAGCCTTTTAGGAATATATATAGTTTTCTTTCTTCATCTCTCCATATAATCGACAATTCACAAAGGAAACATCATATCGACCCACTATGAGTCATTAGGATTCTGCGCAACATCGAAACTGCAAGATATTCCCCTTCATCAAACCAACAAAAACAGGAGACGTTCAAACTATTTCTCACCATGTTTGCTACATCTATCCAGAGAAAGATTACCTAAAGAAATTTAAATAATATTACAGCTCCGTGATTACTACGTATTAAGGTAATACTAAGCAAGTCCCCTTTGCCAAAGATATAATAACATACGGAGAAAATTAGTTGACCTTAATGCCTCCTCGCGAGGATAAAACTAAATAGTTGATACTTTATCATTGTAAACTTACCTTACCCATTCTAGCAAATCAAGGTAAGCACGTCACAAAAATGTCATTGCTTTTACCCGCAAAGCCTACAGTAGCATGAGAATTAGTAGCTAAGATATAAGTTCAAATTAATGCACATAGATCTGCCTGATCCAGCGAAGACGTAAAGTAGTTTAAATGACTAAATATTTTCCTGACTTCCTATGGACGAATAATCGGTCTTCGAAAATGGTTTTCTCTCTCCTCCTCCTCCATTCTCCGAACCTAAGATTTCTTCATCCTGTCAGAGATTAGTCCCTTAGATTAGAACCTTAGATTAGTTCCTTAGTTTAATTCCTTTTGAACCTCTTAAACCTAGCCATGGCTTCAGAACACCGGTTTATCACAATAGAACGGAAATTCTTTAGATTATCCTGCAGTAAAATAAATCCTTCTTGACCCATAACCCTAACAGAATTCCATGTTCATGGAAAACTAATCGGATCATTCACCATCAAGTTAGCTAAGGAATTACAAAAATTATTCCATGAAGCTGCAAAAACTGGGATCTTGGAAGGACACATTGGAAGCATGAAGATAAACAACAGTGGTTTATTGCAACAAAGCTTAGAAATTACAATGGTTATTGTCTATCAATCATGCTTGCTGGGACAAATCCTAAAGGACATCCAGTTTCATTCATCGTTCCATCTGGTCCTAGTTATGAAGGATAGTTCGACATTACCAATGCTATGGAATCCATTACCAGTTATTCATCCTCGTTATCAAAACCTACACCAAACCCATCCAACCACCAAATCCATCCCGAAACCTTTATCAACCCTAATACATCCTATGCTCAATCCTTATTCACACAGAAAAAAGAAGACTGATTAGATCACACCCCATACACAGGTCAATTCACCATTTCTCTGTGAAAGGTATGCTGCACCTTGCTCTGTTAAAACAAAAAATTCCAAATATGGGCAGTTCATCCAACTTGATCGTAAGAATATCCACTTAGGGGAATGGAACAATCCTTTTGTGATTTCTTCCTCAAGTAAAGTCATATCATGGTCAAAGCTCGGGAAACTCCTATGTTCTGAGTTACAGATTCAAAAGGATTTTGAGTTATTTCATATAAACTCATTTCAAGCAATTTTCTATGGAGATTACGTGTTTTCACGAGCTAACTTGGAATTCCAGTTCAAAGCATACAATGTCACCTACTCGGTTTTCCGATGGCATCATCAAATTTGGGGTTCTGCAGCTGTTAATCATTATGATTTTAACATTGAGGTATTCGGTATTCCATTCCAATTTTTGTCCTTAGAGGTCATTCACGCAACAGTTCATATCTGTGGCGTTTTGCTTAAGGTTGATACTCCGACTCTTAAACTTACCAACCTTCAGTCAATGCGTAAGAAAATAAGGAACAAAAATGGCATCAACTCTATTCCTAGAGTAGTTAAGATTTTCTGCGGAAAACAGATGTTCACTGCATACATTCAAGTTACGGGAAAATCTTCATCATCTACCTGCACTACCTCATCTCACCTCCTACGTATACGGAATCTGCATTAAATGAAATATCAGCTATACCTGATTCTTTGGAAACAAGTAGGGCCAAGAAGAGAAAGTTCCTCCATAATAGCTACAATGTAGCTGGCACATCTAAATCAGTTGATATGGCAGTTGATATTCCGTCTGTATCTACGTCAGTTTTCAATGGAATTTTACCTCAACAGTTACGGTCAAAAAAGAAGAATCGGAAATCCAGAAAGAAGAGGAAGAATAAGTCCAAGAAGAGGAAGAATAAGTCCAAGCCCGTTACACAGGTATGGCAGCAAGTGAGTTACCCAAGTCTGCTTACTCGTATGTCTGCTCTTTCAGTCACACCTACGGATAGCACATCTAAAGTGGCATCTGATGCAGCATCTAACATGGAAATCGAGATAATGACTCAGCAGCCTGCAGCATTCAGAATGTCGATACCTGCAATCATAGATATGGAGATTTGCATTAACAGTGATGAACCCATTAACATAATCCCATCAAACCCTATACTCCCATTGAACCCTGAAATCCCATTGATAGTAACACCTTCCAATGAACCCACTGTTACTTCAACTCTAAATTCCATAATTGAGAATCTGTGTCAAAATCCGTACCCATTAACTCATTATATCTCAATCACACCTGCACCTGTTACTGTACCCGCCCTTTTTATTGTACCTGCACCTGCATCTGTAACCCTGGAAGCTCATAACTATACTCAAGCCCTGGATGTGCATAGGTACAACCCTCTAATCCCTCAATCTACCTGGTCCAGCAATTCAAATATTCAGCCTATAAATATCAAAAAACAGTAGTGCACCAAATGATTCAAATGATCATGGCTCCTATTATAATTCTTCAAGAAAAAAAAAAATGATGCATTGTTCATCTTGGGATATTAAGCATATTTGTGGGTATAAGAACGTTGGCTGGACTTTACAACAATCTGTGGGTAGTTCTGGTGGTATGTTGATTATCTGGGATAGAGATTTTTTGGAGGTTAGTGACTCACTAGTTGGTGATTATATTCTCTCGATTCTTTGCACAAATAAGATTGACAACTTCCAGTGGGTTCGAACAAATGTTTATGGACCAAATAATCCAGTTGATAGAACTGATTTTTGGATTGAGCTTGATAATGTATGTAGATATTGGACTAATATTCCTTGGTGTATTGGTGGTGACTTTAACACAATTACCAAATGTGATGAGAAGAAGAATTACAAGGAGTATGACAAAATTCAACAACTTCATATTGGAGCATGATCTTATTGACTTACCCCTAAAAGGGGCAAGATACACCTGATCAAATGGTCAAGCAAACCCAGTAATGTGCAGATTAGATAGGTTTCTCATCTCCCCATCTTTTGAACAACACTACCCATTTGTTACCCAATTAGCCAAAGATAGACCAACCTATGATCACATCCCACTCCATTTAGATATTTCTGACCCATCCTGGTGAACTAGTCCTTTCATGTTTGAAGGTTATGTGGTTCTTGGAGAATGGATTCTTACAATTACTAGAAGATTGGTGGCTTTCTTTTTGTTTTACAGGTACCCCAAGCACCGTGATTTGGAAAAAATTATAAGAACTTAAAGAGAAGCTAAAGGTCTGGAACAAAGAAGTTGTTGGACACACCAATACAAAGCTAAATGCAATTCTCTCGGACATACAAGCACTGGATGGATTCGCGGAAGATAATATTCTTACTGAAGAGGAACGGAGTATGCAAATTTTAAAAAATTTTGAGTTTGAAAAGATTTCAAAGATGGAGGAGACTTCATGGAGGATCAAATCAAACACCAAATGGCTGCAAGAAAGAGACCATAATACCTCATTTTTTATTAGTAGTGCATCGGCTAGAAGAAGATACAATAGAATCCAACAACTTCACATCGACAATGAGTTATTTTCTGATAGAGGTAGGCTACAAGATCATAATGTGGAGTACTACAAAACTCTTTTTACTGAAGAAGAACTAATAAGACCTGTCTTAGAGGGAATTGAGTTCGATACTATTACCTGTACAAAGTTCTCTATTTTTGAATCTAATTTCACTAAAGAAGAGGTTCTTCATGCTATCAAATATTTAGCTAATGAAGGTCCAGATGGCTTCCCAGTCATGTTTTTCAGAAGTGTTGGCATTTAGTCAAAGAAGATATTTTGGGTACTGTGAATGAATTTTGCACTACAAGTATTATCAACTCTAAACATAACTCTAATTTCATTACTCTTGTACCAAAGAAGGATCATATTGAAACTATAAATATTGTAGACCTATTTGCCTTCTTACTAGCGTATACAAGATCATAGCAAAAGTTCTAGCTACAAGGCTTAAACTTGTTATGGATAAACTTATTTCGCCAGTGCAATGTGCATATATTGAAGGTAGGTAGATAATTTACAGTACTTTAATTTCTAATGAATTGGTAGATTCTAGACTTAGGTCTGGAAATGCTGGTAACTTGTGCAAAATTGAACTCGATAAGGCGTTTGACAGAATCAACTGGAGATATCTCGAATTTGTGCTTCGTCAAATGGGTTTCGGTAAGAAATGGTGTAATTGGTTAAGGTTCTGTTATTCTACTTATTCTTTCTCGGTTCTCATCAATGGTTCTTCTTTTGGATATATTTTACAACTACAAGATGTGTTAGGCAAGGTTGTCCGGTTTCTCCACTTTTATTCAATATTGCAATGGAGGGTTTTTCTAGATTCATGGACAGAGTAGCTAATCAAGGCCTATTTAGTGGCTTCTATGTTTCACCCAAAAATATCATAGTCAATCACCTTCATTATGCAGATGACACTATTTTCTTTGTCGATAAAAAAAAGGAGGAGTTACAAAACTTGTTTTCTGCATTGCATTGTTTTGAGTTTATTGTCGGCCTAAAGGTAAATACTTATAAAACTCGCCTCATTGCTATTGGAGATGTTCTTCACCTATCTACTTGGGCAGAAGAATTCATTTGTTCAACTGATTGTTTAACATTTATGTATTTGGGGATGCCACTTAGTGCGAAGTCTGGTTCAAAACTAATATGGGATCCAATTATAGAGAAGTTTGATGCTAGGTTATCTGTGTGGAGGAGAATATCTTTATCTAGAAGACGTAAACTTTCTCTTTTAAAATGTATCTTATCTTTTCTACCCACTTATTACTTTTCGTTATTTAAGGAGCCTATTTCAGTTATTAAGACTCTGAAAAAGAAGATGTGTAATTTTCTGTGGGAATACAAGGAGGGTGCAAAGACCTCACACTTGGTTAACTAAGATCTTGTTCAAGCAACAAAAGAAAGGGTTGTCTTGGTGTTTGTTATCTCAACATAATGAGTTTAGATTTATTGGCTAAATGGTCTTAGAGGTTTGGTGTCGAAAGAATAAACTTTTGTATAAGATTGTAGCAGACAAGTACGGTTCTGATTTTTCCAATTGGATTCCTGGAAATATAAATCAAACGTATGGAGTTTCATGTTGGCGTGGAATTGATGAAACTTCAAGCTTACTAAGTGAAAATTCAACACTTTTTGTTCATTCGGGAAACGCCATTGCTTTTTGGAATGATATTTGGTGTGGAGAACTTCCTCTAGCGTCTGTATCACCTACTCTTTACAAGTTATCGAGACACATGAATGCTACGTTAGCATACATGGTGTCATTGGAAGGAAATATGATGTTTGACTTCAAGATAGTTCTTACAAACCTAGAGGTAGAAGAATATGTTGTCCTCATTAATATTATTGGTGATAATCCTCCAGTTCAAGATGCATTGCCTGATACGAGAAGGTGGAAGCTTAACACTTCGGGTGTATTCATAGTAAAATCACTTTATGCTAAGTTGGTTGCCGATTATGGGGTTACTAATTTTCCTTTTAAATTTATCTGGAAATCACCAATTCCTCCAAAGATAAACATTCTAATGTGGTATCTTTTACATGGGAAGCTAAATACATTTATGTGTTGCATCTTAAAGGTATGGATCTGTATAACTCGTGCGTTTTGTGTGGAGTTGGTGTTGAGACGCAAGACCATCTTTTTCTTCACTGCAGAATCACATATAAGATTTGGTCCGGTCTCTTACCTAATACTGGATGGACTTGGGTTTTTCCTAGCTCGATGATAAGTTTGGCAAATATGTGGCATCACAATAACTTTTCAAGTTCAGGAAATTATATTTGGGGCTTAATACCTACGACGATCATCAATACCATTTGGAGGGAAAGGAATTGCAGACGTTTTGAAGAGAAGTATCTATATGAGACTGATGACGACCTGATTCTAGAAGATAAATCTTCTGTGTTGTCTTGGGAGGCAGCAACAGGTAACCGTGTCCATTTGAAATTTTCAAATTCTGTGCTCTCTACATGGAACTCTATCTTTATGTAATCTTCCGTTTTGTTTTGTTTCTTTCATATACCGCTGGTAGATTCGTTATACATTCTTAATTCTTTAAGAAATCTTCTCTTTTAATCAAAAAAAAAAAAATTTCCCGACTTCCTTGGCTTCATCCCATTAGAAGCTTGGACTTCAGACATTTGTATTGTGCAGTAACTTCTTAATCAAATATCAAACTTAATAATATTGATCAATAACCAATTAAAGACCGTAATCTCGTTCAATGCATAATTTGCGTTATTCGAACAAAAGAAGAAGAATAAAACAGAAATCAAAAGCCAGTTCATACCCGGTTAAGATTTCTCGTTTGGCACTTGTTAACAAACAAATAAATAAACAGTTAATCAATATCACAATATATGATGAATCAGAACGAATAAGAAAGCAGAAGAAAGAATAAAGATAAGTAGAAGCCGGGAGGCAACAAAAAGAAAGAGCGGGGAAGAGGAGGGCATGAGCGAAAAAGAGAGGAAAAATAATTATAGGGTTTCCTTAAAAAATATTATACCACGGAAAGGTAGAGAAGTGGGGTCGAAAAATTGGTGGTATGAAAAACAGGAAACTCTTATTGGTCTAAATATATTTAATGGGGCCAGAAGCTCTAAGAAGAGAGCTTGATTCAGCTTTTAACCATAGGAGAGGAAATTCACTTGAAATCATATTATTAGTTAATTAATTAATCAGCTTCAGCATCCACTTCTATACTTCTATGATTACTTTCGGTTGGTTTGCAAGAGATCGAATAACCAATTGCATGAGAAAATATTCTTCAGCAAAAAAACGTTTGTAGTACTACTCAGCATTTGAGTAGTCGAATTGAGTGAAGTGTATCCTAGATTATTTTCATAAGTAGATCATGAATACTGGTGTTATGGTTTTGGTGTAATGAAGTACGTATAGCTTATCTGTGGTACAAAACGCGGAGAGGATCAGATAGATTAAATCTTGCTATCATGTACTACATACAAGTTCTTTCAAAGGTTATCATGCACCACCTTCACTTCCTATTATTAGGTAAAATCCAAATTGATTTTTCGTGGTACCCCAGACCAGGATTCATAAGGTAAATGAATGCATATATACATGGCACGGCATTGCAATGCACTGCATGATCTAGCAAGTATATGACTGTATAACATTGTCAGGGAAAACAATTGCTTGTTGTAAGCCTAACTTGCCACAAATCATGCATGAGTTAATGCTGGCTGCTGAGTGACTGAGATATGATTTTGCGTCCACTTATCTCGACTTAATGCACCAAATCTCTTGAGCATTCACTTCTCTTCTTCACCTGGAAGCTATGAGCTGGGACCAATATATCGACATGTAGTGAATGTGTCCTATTTGAAGCCTTACAAATTTCCTATCAGGTCTTCATCTTTCGGATTTTGAAAGGGAATGAAAGGACAAAAACAAAATAGATCGAGCTAAATCAGAAGTCAGGTTTTGACCATCAAATTAAAGCTGAATGCATGATTTAAAAAAAAAAAAAAATAAGGCTCATAAATTTCATTTAGTACTATAGCAGACCGGATTAGTCATCAAAATCAATAAAACAAACAAAAGAGAGAAAAAATGAAACACAAAGGGAAATTTCCTAAAGCTCGTCAGCATCTTCTTGTGATCCAGCACCAGGAGCTCCACCAGATCTCTGATACACGGCAGTGATGATTGGATTACAAACAGCTTCTACTTCCTTGAATTTCTCGTCGTAATCTTCCTTGTCAGCTGCTTGGTTCTCATCAAGCCATTCAAGAGCCTCCTTTACTGCTTCCTCAATCTTCTCTTTCTCATCTGATTCCAGCTTGTCTGCAAGCTTGTCATTATCATTGACCTGCGTCTTCATGTTGTACACATAACTCTCCAAGCTGTTTCTCGCCTCGATATTTTCCTTGACCTTCTTATCTTCCTCTGCGAAATCCTCCGCTTCTTTAACCATTCGGTCAATCTCCTCTTGGCTCAAGCGATCCTTTTCAGTTGTGATAGTGATCTTCTCTGCCTTTCCACTTGCTTTGTCTTCAGCTCTTACATTAAGAATACCATTGGCATCAACCTCGAATGTGACTTCAATCTGAGGGATTCCCCTTGTAGCTGGAGCAAGTCCAGAAAGATCAAACTTTCCAAGTTCCCTGCAGTCTTTTGTGAGACTTCTTTCACCTTCGAAAACATGTATGGAGACAATGGTCTGCTGATCCTGGTAAGTGGTAAAAAATTGAGATCGCTTGGTTGGGATACCTGTGTTCCTAGGGATAACCTTGGCCATCACACCGCCAACGGTTTCGATACCGAGAGTAAGTGGTGCGACATCCAAAAGAAGAACATCTTTGGTTTCATCACCACCCTCTCCGCTCAAGATACCTCCTTGTACAGCAGCACCGTAAGCAACAGCCTCATCAGGGTTGACACCTTTGTTTGGCTCTTTGCCGTTGAAGTATTCTTTAATGAGCTGTTGAACCTTGGGAATCCTAGTACTTCCACCAACAAGGACAATCTCATCAATCTGGTTTTTTTCTAGTCCAGCATCAGCCATAGCCTTCTTCACAGGTCCCATGGTCTTCTTGAATAGATCAGTGTTCAATTCTTCGAAACGAGCACGGGTAAGTGATTCAGAGAAATCCAAGCCGTCGTATAGAGACTCAATCTCAACTCTCACCGAATGTTGGTTACTCAACGCTCTCTTAGCACGTTCACACTCCCTCCTTAGCTTCCCAAGAGCCTTGTTGTCGTTGCTAATGTCCTTTCCATGCTTCTTCTTGATCAATTTAATGAAGTAATCCATAACCCTGTGATCAAAGTCCTCACCCCCAAATGCGTGTCACCGTTTGTCGAAAGAACCTCAAAAAACCCCATTATCAATATTAAGATGCTGACGTCGAATGTACCACCACCAAGGTCAAAAACAAGGATGTTGTTCTCTTCACCTTTTTTATGCAAACCATAGGCGATTGCAGCTGCAGTTGGCTCGTTGATGATTCTTACTACATTCAATCCAGCAATCACACCAGCATCCTTTGTAGCCTGTCTCTGAGCATCATTGAAATAAGCTGGTACAGTGATAACGGCATCCTTAACTTCTTTCCAAGAAACGTTTCAGCTGTCTCCTTCATCTTAGTTAGTACCATCGCACTGATTTCCTCAGGGCTGAAAACTTTAGCTTCCCCATCCTTGAGCGTTACCCCCAACATAAGGCTTTCCATCTTTATTCACGACGTTATACGGTAAGAGTTTTATATCTTTTTGTACATCTTTATCGCCAAACAATCTTCCGATAAGTCTTTTGCTATCGAAGAAAGTTCTCTCGGGATTCGCAGGTGCTTGATTCTTTGCAGCCTCACCGATCAAACGTTCTCCTAAAGAAGTAAAACCAACCCAAGATGGTGTAATACGGTTACCTTGTCGTTTGCTATGATTTCGACATGTCCGTTCTTGTAAACACCAACACATGAATAGGGAGTGATCAATAACCAATCACTGTTCCGAACTTTGCCGTTGCTTCCTCTTTGGCTACTACGGAAAATACACATAAAACACTGCATAAGAGGATTAAGAATACCTTTAATGAAGATGATGACAACCCGCGATTTTTCGAAGAAGACAGTCCATACCTTGAAGGACAAAGAAAAGCTAGCTCCTGTAGAAGCCAATGTGTGTGTTTTGCTGAGGTACTGCTCCCTTTATATAACTCTCGTATCAGGGGAGCTTTCCTACTTGTTCTCGTACACCTATTTCTATTCCTATTCCAAACAGAAATACAAATAGAATAGGAACGAATAATTTTTGGTTTAGGTGGAGTTATTAGATGATGGTCATTGGAACAATTATAATATGACATCTGGCAAAACAAATTGTCTCGAAAAATATGGTTGGTCCTTTTTTTAGGTGGTCTCTAATAAATTAGGGTATCGAGGGTTCATAGATCAGAAAACAGAAATCAAAGAAGACAATGTTTAAAGTGGTTCGGTCACTGACCTACATCCACTGAGAAACCCCGTAGGGTGAATTGGATTGATCTCCAGGCTTGCTGGGATATTTTACATTTACAAGATTGATCCTATTTATAGTTGATAGGATATGGACCTAGAAGATAAAGAAACAAACCATATCTTTGACTAGGTGAAACTTATCTATCTACATTAGAGGATTTACTAGCTGACTTGATCCTATAATCTAGAAGGTATTGTTACAGACTTGGTCTTCTTGATCTATAATGCACCGTATATTCCAACACCCCCACAAGTTGGACACAGAGAGAATTGAAGTGTGCAACTTGGACAACATCTTGAAAAGAAACCTTGTAAAGAAACTTTGTATAACGTACTTCGATAATGGTATATGATCTTCTTTCACGGACCATGGCGATTGAACTTATGAGCTGGCTTTCTCATGTAATTAAAAGCTGCAATTTGATTGTTCTTCTTCAATATCTTCCTCCATATCTTGTACTTGGACTTCGAAGATCACGCTTGGACGAACTGGATCTTCAATTAAGACACACAATAATGAGGCAAAACGAGCATCGAACTGCTGAAACTGAAACAGGTCTTGACTTGATTTTGAAACTTATCTTGATTACCAGAAATGGCAAGAGTTCGAAAATAGAAAATATTTTCAGAATTGATTTGAATGTTCTTGAGAGAATGAACAAACAAATTTTGAGAACAAGATAAAACCTCGTTTAGAATGACAATCACTGAAAGTGATATGTACTGATAGACTCAAAAGCATACGTTGATGCGATGTACAGTACAATAATGATAAAGATTATAGAACCCACGAATTTTTTCTATACCAAAACGTGAGTACTATACAACCTCTTTACTTGAAACTTATGATGTTGAGATGCTGAGAGAGAACGATATTTTCTTTGTTCACTGATGATATTAGTCGTGATTTGGATAATTTCCCAAGATATGAAAGATGTTCGGGAAAAAAAAAAGGATTTGATATCCAAAAATATATTTGAACAATATTGGGCATTGAATATGATGGATAGAAGTCACAGAAGACTGAGATTGCATCTTTAACGGAGAATTCAAAGATGCAGTGAACTAAATAGAGAAAAACAATTAAGATCCATACTACCATGAAGACTTGTAAGGTATGGATAGAAACTCAGATAATGAGTATGATGAAAGTTATCAAAAAAGAAACTCAACGTATGAGAGCACATGGATTGTTGGTCAAGCCACCATGAAAGCTTGGCCTTGAGTACTGTTGGAAACAGTTGATAATATGAAAACATCATCTCTGTGATTTTGTGACCCATAAAAAAGATAGAATCAGTTGACTAAATTAGAAGCAAAACAGTATTTCTGCTTAGAAACAGAACTACTTTTCATAATGAAAGATTTGATATACGCCAACTGTTGACAGACTCGTCGCTAAGAAGAGTTTTTTTGCTACAACTCTGATGGAACATAAAGAATCAGATAGGGGAAAAACAGCTACTATCGATGATTATAATGAACAAAATTGATGAAAACGATAACGAAAAATAGAAAGCGGAAGCAATTGAGCGGATCTCCCCGCTCTGATACCATAAAAATATGGGTATCGAGGGTTCATAGATCGGAAACAGAAATCAAGAAGACATGTTGAAAGTGGTTCGGTCACTGACCTCATCCACTGAGAAACCCCGTAGGGTGAATTGGATTGATCTCCAGGCTTGCTGGGATATTTTACGTTTACAAATTGACCTATTATAGTTGATAGGATATGGACCTAGAAGATAAAGAAACAAACCATATCTTTGACTAGGTGAAACTTATCTATCTACATTAGAGGATTACTAGCTGACTTGATCCTATAATGTTAGAGGTATTGTTACAGACTTGGTCTTCTTGCTCTATAATGCACCGTATATTCCACAGTCTCATCTATTTGGTACTTTCATAAATCACTTTTTCCGGTTGAGGAATAGACATCTTAAGGATTCTCTGACTTGTTTAAGAAATCCAGGAAATTGTTTGTTCTAACTTGTTGTAACAAGTGGCTAACACCATCCAGGCAACCAAGAATAAATTACAGAACAGATGCACCTTCCGTAGGAGCCAAGACGCTCAAGGTATCATTTTCCACTGTATGCAATCCTAATCCATCGAGTGTCTATGCTTGGAACTTCCCACGCCCTCAAGCCAGGGATCTTTCTTTGCAAGTGTTCCTACCAAACACATAAAACATCACTGAACATTGTCCAGGCAGTGGCGGAGCCACATGGCGAGGTGGGTGTGCCATTGCACCTCCTCCAATGTGATCTCACAAGCCTAATTTGATATAGCTTATCCAATTTTTAGTTATTTTAACCACTTTTGCACCCCTCAAACATGTGTCGATTGATAACTTACGCACCCATTCTCGAATCCAGGCACCGCCCCAGTCCAGGTGCTAAATGATGACTAATGTGGAGGCAGATCATGTATAGATGAAATCATGAAAGAGAACGAGTTACAAGATAAACTATGGAACTCTAAGATTCGACGGTTTACCGTATAGGGTGAAAGGTCTGAGAAGAAAAAAATGTAAGAGAAGCTCGTACCTAAGATCTTTGAATATACACTTATTCGGCAAGTGGACTGCACCTTCAGCATCTTGGTTAGTTCAGAGACACTAGCTCAAATAAATAAAGCTCGGATAGCTGATTTCACTCCACGTCAGACACCATCATTAGCTTCTTCTTCAAAAACTGCTAAATTTCAATTTTGCTTGCAATTCCTTCTTCTTCAAGTTGCGTATAAATCTTCTTTTCACGCCCCTTGAGGTACCTAGAGAAGTAAATCTTCAGTAGTTTATGAACAATAGCTGTTGCGCAGATGGTCTAATCGGAGATAAACCAAGCAATACTAGATTAAGATCTTTGCATCGAAACAAGCTGACCGATATTATTATGCTATTATCCAAAAAAAAAAGTAATTGAAGAATGTCATTTCCTAATTCAAGATTTCCAACAGACAAAATGGAAGTGCCTCCATTCCATAAGGTCAAACGACTTCTACAGTACCATATTTTTGGCAAAAGATTGATTTTAACTACTCAATTACTGATGGTAAATAACTCCTGTCTACACTGTATGCACATCACTAAATGGTGGTTCACCCAGTAGCACCAAGCACATGACATGCTCATTGAAAGTTTTCCTTAAAACCGGTTAAAAGGGTAAACCAGATTTGATATGATTCAAGAAATCTTAATGGTAAAGAGAAAAGAAAAAAATCTACCAACCTTCCGGTTTGCAATGTAACTACGGAAAATCCATAGCTACACCCAAACTTTCATTTCTACTTCATTTTTCAAGATTTAAACTTATTTCAACTACAAATCAAAGATAAATTACTAGAAATGAAAAGGAGACTCAAGATTTTACATGGTTCGATCCATAAAGGGATCTACATCCATGATTTTCACTATAATGCTTTGTGTTTACATGAGACTCCATTAATGAGTCTTTGGAACTCTAGATCTAGTTTTCGGGGAAGAAGAAGAGATAGAGAACTAAGGTAAGATACCATGTAGATTATCCTAGCGATGCTATACACACCGGCTTTCATTGGGCGCCACATGTCGAGCACAATTTTTGGTATCTACATTTTTCCCTTTTTTCCTCGAGTATTGCTTGGAGAGCGATCTTTAAGAAAAAATACGTCTTGGTATATTTCTTGGAGCGAGACGTGTGGTGCTTAAGTGGATGACTTTGACCTTTGATGATGAAGTAACGAGCGAAAGAATAATAACTTGAATATATACTTGCCTCTTATTCTTTTGCGAAGTTCCGAAGCTTCTTTGTGGTATAAAAGCACCATTCCTTGATCTTGTTGTTGTTGATCATGAGTTGTTGTTGGGATCATCCATTCTTTCGATCTGATTTTTCCCTTGTATGTTCGGTTGTTGATTCTTCATGTGGGAGAGAAGTGGCGAGGTGTTGTGTTATACATAATGATCTAAAATTGACGAAGTACGTAGTGAGCGAGATATCTTCGTTAACGTTATCCCTTTTATTTAGAGAGAATAATGTCGCAATCTATGGTTTGCCTGGTCCACTTCTATTTATTCATCATTTTCCAGCGGCCCTGTCAGTTCTATTGCCTTTTCACTTGCTGAGGCGTTGTCCTTCGCTCTATTCAATGCTAACTCGACGTGACCCTTCCTTCTTTTGGTCAGTCCGCCTTGGCTTTCCTTTTGGTGTTGTTTCCAACCCTACACGAGTCAGTGCGGCTGATATTCCCTCCTCCTCCATACATTGCAAATTATCTTGCCTTAGCGAGTCTCCCATCTGTACCCTCAATCTCCGTAGCTCATGTAAGATTTCCTGATCCACAGTCTTTCTTCTTGTCTCGCCAATGCTTCTTCCTGGATTATGGCGTTTGCTCTTATCCTCGCGCCTTATTCCTTCTTCGCGTCGTTGCGTATGATTTTCATATCTCGCCTCCACTAGCAACCTCCTTAGGTCTCTCTTCTAGTAGCCTTATCCTCTGCCCTTCTCGTTCGTCTTCTGGTGGTATTTCAAAAGTGATTGTAGTTGTAGTGGTAAAAAGGGGTCTTTCAGACTTGTGAAGAAAACAATTTTTAGATTTAAATTAAACAAGCAAATAAAAAGAGTTGTTCAAAGTTATAGCGAAAAACACCAAGACTTGGATTCCACCATTGACCCATTATTTGATAAATTCTAATAATTAATATTCATGCAATTTTTCTTTTAGAGTGATTCTAACTTTATGCCTTTTGTAGATTTTTGAAGTAATAAATGTAAACACCAAGCATGAAACATCAAAAGTCTTAAACTAAGCATGCTCCATCAAAACGAATCACAATTATTCAATAAAAATCAATTATCCAATATAAATTCCATGCAAATAATCATGTAAAAATTGCAAATAAATAATAAATATGAAACAATGGCTTCCTCCGTCGCCTTGGCTAAGGGGTTTAGCTCATCATATCAAAAACTTGATCAAAATGGCTTAATAGATGTTTTTATTGATGATATGGTGTTTAACAAAATTTTTGCAACGCTGTATAAATGTTACAGCGTCACTGTTACAATGTTCGAATAAGACTGCCTGTAAACGATACTTCTGAACTGCAGCAAAATAACGACACAGTAATTCTGCTGTAGGTACTATTGAAGAAAGACGCTCCAGAAGCGTCTGTTCTTCGTTCTTCGTCTTCCTCCTTGAATAACAGCAGCAGCAACAATCAATGGTATCTTCCTCGTTTCGGCTCTGAACTCTCTCATATTTCTCTCTAAACTTTTCTTTGATGTAAACCAACACTTATATAGCCCAACAGATCCATAAATCTCGACTAAATATGCGATTATTCTTTTTCTTCTTCTCATGCAGTTGAAACGATAATCGCTTCTGTTGAGCTTTTTCACGTGCTGTTAGCTATAAAATAGTGGTGTATGATCAAACACACACAATATACTTGCAAGTATACAAGGTCAAGATTTGTAATAAAAGGGTGAGTAGGGGTTTGTCCACAGGGAGAGGAGCATATGAGAAGTTTTCCTAACTAAGATGTGTAATAAGCTAAGGGCAGGCAAGGTTTCAGGCAGAGAAATAAGAACACAAGGTAAGGCAATAGGCTAAGAACCAAAGCAGGGAAAGATAAGCAAAGAACCAAAAATGCAGGGAAAGGCAATAAAGAAGCAGTTAAGAAAAGCAACAAACAACCAAGGCTTGGCAGCCAAGGGCAAGAGGCAGGATTGTGTTCAGTGCACTGACTTCAGTGCACATAGTTATACAATGCAAGAAAATGAAAGGCAAGAAAAGTAACAGGTGATCAAGCATACAAGACTGGAATTAAAAGTGACTGAAATTAAGATTGACTAAAGAGAAGTGGTGGGCAAGCCAAGCTTATGATCCACCTTGTATCCTAATCAAGTGACATGGTCTAGGTTAGTTCAATCCTAAGCATACAACTAGAAATGAAGAACACCAACTTGCTCAAGTCTACCCCTAGCATTGGCTGTCTTTTGACAGTACAGCCAATCACAGGCTCTATGACATTGCATCTCTCATTTGCACAATCAAAGCATAGCAACAGGAAGTAACTATCCTAGCTCATTCACACTTGACAGTGCACAAGGCTTCACTGAGCCTTGGCCTGAGATGTAGCTCATGCTAACCATGAAGTGACAACATATACACTAAATGAGATAAGTTAAACACAATTGCATCAAACAAATAACTACAACAGAAGCAATTGCAACTGTAAACAACAGCTGAAATTTTAGTTCATAAAATTTTTCCAATTCTCTACTGGCTAGTCCAGAGAGGTAATAGTCTCCTCTCTAATACTTCCCCCAACACCAATTTATACCCATTACAAAATTAGGTTTTCCCCAATTTTCCCCAAAGTCAGTAAAATTAGGTTTTGAATTACCTACTGTTGATGAAATTCTCGCTCCATCTCGTCGACCCATCCTTCTTTCTCTTCCTGAGTCATCTCCCGCTCCAATTGCTGCTCTAACATCAACTTATATCTTCAATTTCTCACCTAGGGTTTCAGTCGGCAGAGATGAGAAATTGAGGAGATTAGTTGATGTAAAACGTGATAGTGATGATGGGTATAGGTAGAGTGATTTGGGGAGAAAATAGTGGAGTGATTTGGGGTGAGGTGGTGGTGATGGAGACGGACATGGTGGTGGTACGAGTATGGTGGTTCTGCAGAGGGGGTGATGGAGGAGATGGTTCGATGGAGAAAGGGAAGGGTGCGTTTGTTTGAGGTGTAGGTGCTCGGTCGCTAGGGTGTGAGGCGAGTGTATCGAGTTTGATGATCTGCGACGCTGAGCCGTGGGATAGGGAGATGAAAGATCAATCGGACGGTGATGAAGTGAAGCTTGTAGCGACCGCTGGATTATATAATACAACAAAATCAACGACGCCAGATGGAGTTAGGTGTTGTAGTGTAAGGCGGAGATATCAAACGTTGATGAACAGCAAGGGAGCGACCGTTGGATTCAACTACCATCTAATCTGAAGGCTTGGAATTTCAGCGCTGTGGTGCTTGGCAGAGACTTCAGATTTTGATGCTCTATGAAGGAGCGACCATCGGATGCTTCTGGAACTGATCTGACGGCTGAGAACGGAGGCGCTTTTGTGTGTAGAAAATGAGGTTGTGCGCACCATTCTTGCGGCTTCCTTGCGTAATTTCTCCCGGCTTTTCACTACTTTTCTGCTCTTTTGCTCCGCGACTCATCCGAACTTTATTTATTACCTAAAAATGCAAAATTAAGTAAAAAATATTTATTCTTGAAAACAATGAAAATACAGAATATGGGATAAAATGTAGAATTAATGCAAAAAGATGAGTTAAATGCCAACAAAAAGGGATAAATATATACAATATTTGGCACTCATCAAATACCCCCAAACCTGAATTTTACTTGTCCTCAAGTAAAACAAAACTAAGGAAATCCTAACTATACCACTGTCGCTGGTCTCTCGAATGCATTTAGCGTATGCACTAAGCCTTTTAAACCACTAAGTGTCCCTAGTGGACGAGTTGAAGTCTCGTGAAGGTTTGCTTAGAACGTACCTACAAAGTTCTAGGTCAAAATATAAGCTCAGATTCCATCAAATGTGACATGTGCAAAACAGTTTAAGCTCACAGCAAAATGGAGATGTCAATCTAGCTATCGAAGGCACAATCCTAGCACTGATAACAAAAAAGACATGTGATAAGAGTGTAAAGTGTATCTACACATGTGTAAAGAAAGATCTGAAGTATGACTACTAATCACCAAGAGATAGTTTCTCAGGCTAAGAACTGAGGTCGAAATCTAGCTAGCTGTCCGGACTTTACGAGAATTGTGAATGAGTTGGAGGTATTTCACAATTACTCGCGTTGTACATCAATGGCATACACCCTCCTTGCTTATTACAAAAACAACAAAAGATGACTATTTACATGACTCTTATTTACATTGACTATCTTTTTTTTTTGGAACAAGAGATGATGGAATTGATAAATACTTGATTTTTTTGTATTTTTTTTTTTTTTTTTTTTTTTTTTTCTGAATATATACATCTTTTTTTTTTTTTTTTTTTTTTTTTTTTTTTTTTTTTTTAAAGGAAACACTTTTGATACATATACAAAAGGAAACAAAAGATTACATGACACTTTGCAAGAGGTAGCCCTTTTTGATGCACCCAGTTAAATTCGATGGTTGTCTTTCTTAATGTAACCTCCACCTTCTATCCCAACCAACCAAAGAACAAGCTAGTCAAGTTTCGTTCAGTATTCTAAAGTGATTGGCAATCGTAACTTCCTATCAAACACCTTGAAGATCGAGGCCATACATGTATTGGTAGATCGTGCGCGTGCAAATTTCTTATCACTATGTGAATTGTGCTAGAATCAGGGTGCCTAAATATCTAGACTAAGACTCCTAATAAAAATACATATTTGCACAAGAGTCAACATTTCAAGGTAAATGAGCTCCATTTTTATGATTTTTTCATTTTTTAATTTTTTTTGAATTTTGATTTTTCAATTTTTTTGGAATTTTTCAAAAAGAAGAAGGAGTTCGTTTTCAATTATGGCAATTATCATGGTATCTACTCTATACCCCCAAACCTAAACTAAACATTGTCCTCAATGTTTCAAAATATGGAAAGAATTATAAAACAATATATGAAGAGGAACATGCTGAGTAGAGTAAAAGGAGAGAGAATACCCGATTGTACGGTGGAGCTCGATTAAAACTCCGTTATTCAAGGCAAAAATCCATCATATTAGGAGTCACAATGGATGAGCACAAAATATACACAAAGGAAATTTAACTAACACATTATCTACAAGAAAATTTGGTTTTTAATGGGATTGGACTTTTTGGAAAAAATTTGGTTTTGTTGGGAAACATTTGGTTTTGATGGGAAAACGAAAAATTTTGGTTTTTAGGGAAAATTTGGAAAACTTTTTGGTTATTTAGGGAAAGAGTGGACCAGTTTAGTCCACATAGACTGGGTCCTCCAGGTTGGTTGTTTCAATGTCGGGTGGAAATGGCTCAAGGAATGGCTTTAATCTCTGCCCGTTGACTTTGAAAACGTTCTTGTTGGAGACATCCTCCACTCTACAGCTCCATGAGGAAAAACTGTGCGTACTAGGTACGGACCCTTCCATCTGGAACGCAGTTTTCCTGGAAAAAGATGTAATCGGGAGTCATACAGCAAGACTTTCTGACCAGGAGTGAAGGATTTGCGCAGAATACGCTTGTCATGAAACATCTTCATCTTCTTGCTTGTACAGCTTGGCACTGTCATAAGCCTCATTTCTCAATTCTTCCAACTCGTTGAGTTGAAGTTTCCTTTGAATTCCAGCTTCGTCCAGAGAAAAGTTCAGCTCTTTGATTGCCCAGTAGGCACGATGTTCTAATTCCACAGGTAGATGGCACGGCTTTCCATACACTAGACGATAGGGGGACATGCCAATTGGTGTCTTATAAGCTGTTCTATAGGCCCACAAAGCATCATTCAATCTCAATGACCAATCTTTCCTGGACGGGTTGACCGTCTTCTCCAGAATGTGCTTAATTTCCCTATTAGACACTTCCACTTGTCCACTAGTCTGAGGGTGGTACGGGTACGGAGTAGCAACCTTGTGAGTTATGCCATACTTGCGTACTAAAGACTCAAAGTACTTGTTACGAAAATGTGAACCGCCGTCACTGATGATAGCTCTAGGGGTACCAAAACGTGAAAATATGTTTCTTTAGAAATGAAAGTACCACCTTGTGGTCATTTGTTCTGGTTGCTATGGCTTCTACCCACTTAGAAACGTAATCAACTGCGACTAGGATGTACAACTTGCTGTCAGACATGGGAAATGGACCCATGAAGTCTATCCCCCAAACATCAAAAATCTCCACAATCAAAATGGGGTTCAATGGCATCATGTTTCTCCTCGAAATGCTTCCTAGCTTTTGACAGCGTTCACAAGCAACACAATAATCATGGCAATCCTTGAACAATGATGGCCAATAGAATCCACACTGCAAGATCTTTGCAGCGGTTTTCTTGGCACTGAAATGGCCTCCACATGCTTGGTCATGACAGAAAGATATCACATCTTTCTGTTCAGTGTTGGGGACACATCTCCTGATGATTGGTCTGGACAGTACTTGAACAATATGGGTCATCCCAAAGGAAATGTTTGACTTCAGCCAGGAATTTAGAGCGGTCTTGTCTCGACCAACGTGAGGGCATCCTACCTGTAGCGAGGTAGTTAACAATATCAGCAAACCAAGGAAGGTCTGAGATAGACATCAGCTGTTCATCTGGGAATGATTCTCTAATCAGCTCACATTCATCAATAGACTCTAAAGTTAATCTAGACAAATGATCAGCAACCACATTCTCACAACCTTTCTTATCACGGATTTCGAGATCGAATTCCTGTAATAAGAGTATCCATCGAATAAGGCGAGCTTTAGCATCCTTCTTGGAAAGAAGATACTTCAAAGCCGCATGGTCTGTGTATATGATGATCTTAGACCCTATCAGATAAGATCTAAACTTGTCTAATGCGAAAACGACGGCAAGCAATTCCTTCTCGGTAGTTGAATAATTGAGTTGGGCATCATTAAGGGTTTTGCTAGCATAGTATATCACATATGGTAGTCTATCAACTCGCTGTCCTAAAACAGCACCAACAGCATAATCAGAGGCATCACACATAAGTTCGAACGGAAGCTTCCAATCGGGTGGTCGGACTATAGGAGCGGTGGTGAGAAGGGTTTTTAATTCCTCCCATGCCTTCACACAGGCAGCATCGAAATTGAAGGCAACATCTTTGGAGAGAAGACTGCACAGAGGTCTGGAGATTTTGCTGAAATCTTTGATGAATCGCCGGTAAAAACCAGCATGACCTAGAAATGATCTGATCTCCTTCACAGAGCAAGGTTGTGGTAGATGTTGAATGAGGTCAACTTTAGCTTTATCCACTTCAATTCCTTTTCTGAGATGATGTGTCCTAGAACTATTCCTGAATTCACCATAAAATGGCATTTTTCCCAATTTAGAACAAGGTTCTTTTCTTTACATCTGGATATCACGAGGGCAAGATGCTTCAAACATTCGTCAAACGAGGAACCAAAAACAGAGAAATCATCCATAAAGATCTCGAGAAAACTATCTATCATGTCAGAAAAAATGCTCATCATGCAACGCTGAAAAGTAGCAGGTGCATTACACAACCCGAAGGGCATACGTCTATAAGCAAACGTCCCAAATGGACACGTGAATGTAGTTTTTTCCTGATCTTCCGGAGCAATGTGAATTTGGTTATAACCGGAAAAGCCATCTAGAAAACAGTAGTGACTGTGTCCAGACACACGTTCTAGCATTTGGTCAATGAAAGGGAGCGGGAAGTGATCCTTCCTTGTTACTGTGTTCAACTTCCTGTAGTCGATGCATACTCGCCATCCTGTGGTTGTACGAGTAGGGACTAATTCATTCTTGTCGTTCTGAACAACAGTAATGCCTGACTTCTTAGGCACAACTTGAATGGGACTAACCCATTTGCTATCGGGAATTGGGTATATGATACCCGCATCAAGTAGTTTCAGGATTCTCCTTTGACTACATCTCTCATGTTAGGATTAAGTCTCCTTTGCATTTCCCTCGATGGTTTGGCATTCTCTTCAAGGTTAATGTGGTGCATGCAAATGGTGGGACTAATTCCTTTGAGATCTGATATGGTCCATCCTAAGGCCTCTTTGTGTTCCTTAAGTACTTCTAAAAGCTTACTTTCCTGTTCCGTGTCTAAACATGATGAAATAATGACAGGTAAAGTATCAGAAGAACCTAGGAATGCGTACTTCAACGTACTAGGCAATGGTTTCAATTCAAGCTTGGGTGGCTCAACAATGGATGGAATAAGCTTGGAATCAGAGAATAGGGGTTGTTCCACTTCATATTTCCTTTCAGTGACGTCCATTTGAGGTACAGATTCGAGCAGAGATAGGACGTCACTACAGTATGCATCATCATAGAAATCAGGGTTAAAGTTCTCCATACATGCTTGAAAGGGGTCAACGGATAGAATGTTAGTCAACGAATCTTGCATTAATCCTTCAATCATATTAACTTCGTGTACATCATCATCATCAAGATTCACAGGTTGTTGACTAACATTAAACACATTCAGCTCGACGTCATGTTCCCAAAAGACAGCTTCAACACTCCATTCCGACAGTTATGATGCGTTGGACGTAGCCAAGAAAGGACGTCCTAAGATGACAGGAATGTGACAGTCGGGTTTTGTACAGGTTGAGTGTCTAAGACAATGAAGTCTACGGGAAAATAGAATTTGTCAACCTTGATCAAAACATCTTCCACCACTCCACGAGGAATCTTGACAGATCGGTCTGCCAGTTGTAGAGTGATAGATGTTGGTTTCAACTCCCCAAGACCTAACTGCTCATAAACAGAATATGGCAGTAGGTTAACACTTGCACCTAGGTCTAATAACGCTTTATTGACCGTGTGTTCTCCTATAGTGCAAGAAATTGTTGGACATCCTGGATCCCTAAACTTGGGTGGAGTTTTGTTCAGAATGATGGAACTACCTGCTCAGCTAAGAAAGCACGTTTTTGCACATTGAGCTTGCGCTTTTGAGTACACAAGTCTTTGAGGAATTTGGCGTAAGCAGGGATTTGCTTGATTGCTTCAAGAAAAGGAATGTTGATGTTGACTCTCTTGAACAGATCTAACATCTCATTGTAATGGGTACTTTTCTGTTGATAGATCAATCTTTGAGGAAATGGAGCAACAGGAAGATGAGTTGGCAAAGGGACATTCACAGCAGTAGAATTGTCAGATTTTCCAACTTGCTCAGATTCTTTGGTTTTCTGGGGTTGTGGAGACAGCGTGGAATTTGTATCAGATTCATTAGGTTCGCCCACGTTGTTCTCGATGACTTTACCACTTCGGAGGGTGGTAATGGCATGGATTTGATCAGGTGAGGTTTCAGTGCAGGATGTTGTGCCTGTTTGAAATATCCTCTTTGGATTTTGTTGGGGTTGGCTCGGAAGTTTACCCTTTTCTCTCTCACATATTTGATCCATCTTTTGATCTAGATTTTTCTGACTTTGCATCAAACTCTGGAACATTTCCTCTAGGGTGGATAATCTCTTGTCTGTATTGTGTTGAGGATATGATTGTTGTTGAGAGTTTGATTGTTGTTGAGGGTTTCTCGGGTGTTGATAACCTTGATTGTTCTGATATCCCTGATTGTTTTGATAGCTCTGATTGGGTTGATAGCTCTGATTGGGTTGAGATGGTCCTCCTTGAGTGGGTCCTTTTGACCATGAAAAGTTAGGGTGGTTTCTCCATCCTGGATTGTAGGTCTGTGAATAAGGGTTATGCTCTGGTTTCTGAAACATGGCATGTGCCTGTTCAAGCCTAGACTCCTGGACTGCAAGCAAATCTGGACAATTTTGGAATTGATGGTTGGGGTCGTTACAAGCAGCACAAACAGATGAAGCGACATGTTCTCGGAGAGTAGTGGTGGAAGGTTTTGAATTTTTATGTAGTTCTAACTCTTCTAATCTCCTAACTATTGATGCCATGTTTGCTCTACCCTCAAAATCCGCTTCAATCCTAAAAGCCTTTGCTTCAGATGTAGTCTTTCTGGTTTCACGGATGGATTCCCACTGTTGCGTCTTTTCAGCTACTTCAATCAAGAAGTCCCAAGACGCGTCAGCAGTTTTATCTACGAATAGACCATTACACATCGACTCAACCGTTGTTCGGGTGGACACATCTAGACCTTCATACAAAATTTGCACAAGTCTCCATTTTTCAAAACCATGATGGGGACATTGGAGCAATAATTCATTGAATCTCTCCAGGTATCTAGCTAAGGTCTCACCTTCTAATTGCACAAAGCTATTCAGACTTTGACGAATTGTCGCAGTCTTGTGGTTCGGGAAAAACTTTTTGAAAAACTCCTTTGTGAGGTCATCCCATGTCATGATGGATTGAGGCTGTAAAGCATAGAGCCAGGCCTTTGCCTTATCTTTCAGGGAAAAAGGAAAAAGCCTTAACTTCAGGGTTTCGTCGGTCATTTGAGTGAAACGCAGAGTTCCACAAATTTCCTCGAATTCTCTCACGTGGTGGTACGGGTTTTCATTCTCAACACCTCTAAAAATAGGAAGCATCTGTATTGTGCTAGATTTCAGCTCATAATGGCCATTAGCCTCGGGCAGCAAAATACAGACGGTTGACTGGCTCTAGTTGGGTACATATAATCCTTGAGAGTACGTGGTTCTCCCATTGTTTCTGGTTGATCTGGACTGTCTCCCTCAGAACTTAGAATTTCGATAGGTTCGTCTGGGTTAATTCTAACAAGTCTGTTTGTCTGGTCTCTGTAGGTCACAATCATGTCCTAGTAGGTACCTTAACTAACATGTTGGTCAGACAGAGCAATCGGAAACAATTTGCCCCAAGGTTATGAAGATTTGGTTTTGAATGGGTTTTGGTTTAAAGAAGGGGTTTTGTTTTTGGTTTAAAAATTTTGGGTTTTTGAAAATTTTTGAACTAAACCTAGCATAAATTATCACAACTCATAAAAGAAAATAAAAACAATAATAATAATTTAAACAAACCCATAAAAGAAGAAGAAAAATAAAAGAAAAATAAAGAAAAACAAAAAAGAAAATAAAAAAAAAATTATTACAATCCCAAATAAAAAAAAGAAAAAGAAAATAAAAATTATTACAATCCCAAAATAAATAATTATAAATTATTACAAGCCCAAATTTGAATTTAAATGAGGCCCAAGTGGGTTAACTCATGGGTTAGGCTTACTTGTTTTTGGAGGGAAGCCCAAAAATAGGCTTTTAGTCCCCTTTTAGTTGCAAGGCCCAGTTGGGCTTTAGGATCGTCCTAGCAGCTCACGTCCAAGCCCAGCAGCAACAGGTGGAGCAGAGCCCAGCAGCAGCAGCAATGGAGCCCAGCTGAAGTTGCAAGCCCAAGAGCAGAAGTTGCAAGCCCAGCAGAAGTTGAGGTTACTGAGCCCAGCTCAGTTGGTTCAAGCCCAGTTCAGAGATTGTTGCACAAGCCCAGCAGAAGAGGTTGGCAGCAGGCCCAGCAGCAACAGGTGGAGCAGAGCCCAGCAGCAGAGAAAGCAGGCTTTGGCTTTGGCTTTGGCAGCAGCAGCAACAGCAGCAGCTGCACAGCAACAGCACCAGTAGCAGCAGCTTCACAGCAGCTTCAGCAACACTTGCAGTTGTAGCAGCAGCTAGGCAGTTTCAGTTGGCAGCAGTTGGCAGCAAGTTGGCAGCAGCTTGGCAGAAGCAACAGCAGCAGCAGCAGCTAGGCAGCTTCAGTTGGCAGCAGCAACAACAACAGCAGCAACTTGGCAGGGCCAACAACAGCAGCAGACTCTGAAAACTTCAAAAATATGGCAGCCAGCTCCCCGGCAGCGGCGCCAAAAACTTGGTGTATGATCAAACACACACAATATACTTGCAAGTATACAAGGTCAAGATTTGTAATAAAAGGGTGAGTAGGGGTTTGTCCACAGGGAGAGGAGCATATGAGAAGTTTTCCTAACTAAGATGTGTAATAAGCTAAGGGCAGGCAAGGTTTCAGGTAGAGAAATAAGAACACAAGGTAAGGCAATAGGCTAAGAACCAAAGCAGGGAAAGATAAGCAAAGAACCAAAAATGCAGGGAAAGGCAATAAAGAAGCAGTTAAGAAAAGCAACAAACAACCAAGGCTTGGCAGCCAAGGGCAAGAGGCAGGATTGTGTTCAGTGCACTGACTTCAGTGCACAATAGTTATAAAATGCAAGAAAATGAAAGGCAAGAAAAGTAACAGGTGATACAAGCATACAAGACTGGAATTAAAAGTGACTGAAATTAAGATTGATTAAAAGAGAAGTGGTGGGCAAGCCAAAGCATATGATCCACCTTGTATCCTAATCAAGTGACATGGTCTAGGTTAAGTTCAATCCTAAGCATACAACTAGAAATGGAAGAACACCAACTTGCTCACAAGTCTACCCCTAGCATTGGCTGTCTTTTGACAGTACAGCCAATCACAGGCTCTATGAACATTGACATCTCTCATTTGCACAATCAAAGCATAGCAACAGGAAGTAACTATCCTAGCTCATTCACACTTGACAGTGCACAAGGCTTCACTGAGCCTTGGCCTGAGGATGATTAGCTCATGCTAACCATGAAGTGACAACATGCATACACTAAATGAGATAAGTTAAACACAGATTGCATCATAACAAATAACTACAACAGAAGCAATTTGCAACTGTAAACATACAAGTGCTAAAATTTTTAGTTCATAAAATTTTTCTCCAATTCTCTACTGGCTAGTCCAGAGAGGTAAATAGTCTCCTCTCTAATACTTCCCCCAACACCAATTTATACCCATTACACAAAATTAGGTTTTCCCCCAATTTTCCCCAAAGTCAGTAAAATTAGGTTTTGCCAATTACCTACTGTTGATGAAATTCTCGCTCCATCTCGTCGACCCATCCTTCTATTTCTCTTCCTGAGTCATCTCCCGCTCCAATTGCTGCTCTAACATCAACTTATATCTTCAATTTCTCACCTAGGGTTTCAGTCGGCAGAGATGAGAAATTGAGGAGATTAGTTGATGTAAAACGTGATAGTGATGATGGGTATAGGTAGAGTGATTTGGGGAGAAAATAGTGGAGTGATTTGGGGTGAGGTGGTGGTGATGGAGACGGACATGGTGGTGGTACAGAGTATGGTGGTTCTGCAGAGGGGGTTGATGGAGGAGATGGTTCGATGGAGAAAGGGAAGGGTGCGTTTGTTTGAGGTGTAGGTGCTCGGTCGCTAGGGTGTGAGGCGAGTGTATCGAGTTTGATGATCTGCGACGCTGAGCCGTGGGATAGGGAGATGAAAGATCAATCGGACGGTGAGATGAAGTGAAGCTTGTAGCGACCGCTGGATTATATAATACAACAAAATCAACGACGCCAGATGGAGTTAGGTGTTGTAGTGTAACGCGGAGATATCAAACGTTGATGAACAGCAAGGGAGCGACCGTTGGATTCAACTACCATCTAATCTGAAGGCTTGAAATTTCATCGCTGTGGTGCTCGGCATAGACTTCAGATTTTGATGCTCTATGAAGGAGCGACCGTCGGATGCTTCTGAGAAATGATCTGATGGCTGAGAACGGAGGCGCTTTTGTGTGTAGAAAATGAGGTTGTGCGCACCATTCTTTGCGGCTTCCTTGCGTAATTTCTCCCGGATTTTCACTACTTTTCTGCTCTTTTTGCCCCGCGACTCATCCGAACTTTATTTATTACCTAAAAATGCAAAATTAAGTAAGAAAAATATTTATTCTTGAAAACAATGAAAATACAGAATATGGGATAAAATGTAGAATTAATGCATAAAAGATGAGTTAAATGCCAACAAAAAGGGATAAATATATACAATATTAGGCACTCATCAAATAGCTACCAAACTCTTCCATAATCTTGAATAGGACCATGTACATGTTAATCCAGCGTCAAAGTCCTCCAGAAATCTCTCAAAAATATTCTAAAAACCCAACAGAGAACATGTACTATGTTTTCCCTTTCTTTGCTTCTCACGGGTATTCCAGCCCAATTTTCTGGGTCCAATTGATTGTACTGGGATTGTAATGTCTTCTAGAGTCCGTAGGTACCAAATATGCCCATTGAATCTCCTCCGAAGTCGCCCAAATCTCTGCTCAAAAACTAATGTCGCTGCTACCTTTTTTTTTCGCCAATTTCTGTTTTGAATTTTGAAGATGACCTCCCCCTATCCAGTTCCGGTGTCACTGTCACTTTAGTACATTCCCTGAAATGCGGTGCCCCTTATCCAAATTAGGGGTGCCTTTAGCAATTCTTCTGGGATGTTTTCCGCTACCTATCAACGGCAATCCAAGGGCCACATTTTTAGCCAATTTTTGCCTCAAAGACTTATTTATCCAAAAACACCTACAAGGAGATTAAAAACCAAAATAAGTACAACAATGGGCACTAATAATATACACAATTGAGATAAATTAGACACATAAATGCGTCTATCAAATACTCCCAAACTTATTATTGCTAGTCCCGAGCAAATCAAAACTACAAAATAAAATTCTAACTCACTGTCGCAGGCATCGTCGATTGCATTTAGCGTATGCAATAAGCCTTTAAACCCCTAGGTGGCCCTAGTGGCCGAGTTATAGTCTCGGGAGGGCTTACCAGAGATATACCCACACAAAACCTATACTCCAGACCTTAGCTATCTACGCAGAACCTTGGAAGGCACTAAGGAATCTCCTTGTTGGCATACTTATTGACTACAGGAAGAAGTACCCTGATGCGAAATTCCAATTGATGTACACGAGTTTGCACTCAAGCATACTAAAATTCATAATAGATACTAAAATTGATATCTTTTTCCTCTTTGCAAAGATGTTAAGTTTGTCTTTGATGATGCTTGTTTAGAGGCTTTTGGAAGCTTAATTCATTAGTCATTCTCACTACCGCCCCCATAGTCAGGCAACCCAATTGGAATTTTAGTTCTGAGTAGAGCTCTGTCACTTATATATGAATTTTTGTATGCTTGAGTGCAAACTCGTGTACATCAATTGGAATTTCGCATCAGGGTACTTCCTCTTGTAGTCAATAAGTATGCCAACCAAGGAGATTCTTTAGTGCCTTCCAAGGTTCGTTGTAGATAGCTAGGTCTGGAGTATTAAGGTTTTGTGGGTATATCTCTTGTAAGCCCTCCGATACTATAACTCGGCCACTAGGGCCACCTAGGGGTTTAAAGGCTTGTTGCATACGCTAAATGCAATCGACGATGCCTGCGACAGTGAGTTAGGATTTTATTTTCTATTTGATTTGCTCGAGGACTAGCAAATAATAAGTTTGGAGGTATTTGATAGGCACATTTTGTGTCTTATATAATCTCAATTGTTATATTATAGTGCTCGATTTTATATTTTATGGATTTTTATGTCCCTGTAGGTATTTTTGGAGAAATAAGCTTTTGCGGCGAAATTGGCTAAAAAGTGGTTTTTGCGCTCGTGGGAGAAAATTACTATACGGAATCTCACTTTGGATAAGGGGTAACCTAATTACTAAGGGGTGACCCATTTCCAGGCATCTGCTAAAGGGAGACCGGGACTGGCTAGGGGGCATCCTTCTTCACATTTCAAATTAACGTTTTGGCGGGAAAAGAAATGTTTCACGAACAGTTTTTAGGATTCGATTGTTGGACGATTTCTAAAGAGACTCAATCGCCAAACTCGACTGGGATGGACTCTAATAGACTAAAAAGGCCTGTTACAAGTGATTTAACCCAACCAATTGGGCTGTATAAGTCGGAGGAAGCGATCAAAGTCCAAACAGGACACGTACTCTCTGTTTAACTTTCAAAGCTATTTTTAAGAGATTCTGGGAGAGTTTTACGTTGAAGTAAACTATACTTGGTCCTGTTCAAGTCTTGATAAGAGTTTGGTGGCAATTTTATATCTAAAAAACGCGTACAGAGTAACAGGAGAGATTTTCTCAACTGCACGCAGAGAAGAAGAAAAAAGAATAGTTGCCGATAGAAGAGATTTTCTCGGGATTTTTGGAGCTGATTGGGTATATAAAAAGGCTGGTACGAAGTGAGAGAAGAGGATCAAGAGTTTTGGGGTCGATCGGAGACCAGAGGAGGTTGCAGAGGCGAAGAACAGGAGTTGCAGGAAAGCTTCCTGCTGCTGATCGAGGAGGAAGAAGAAGACGAAGAACGGACCCTCCAGGGCCGTCGTTCTTCAACAGTGCAAGCAGAGAGGAAGTGTCGTTCTTCAGCAGCAGTTACCATCTATCGTTTCTTTCTGGACGCTTACTGAGGGTCGTAGATCCTCTGTTTTATCCTTTTTCAATCTTTTAAACATCTTGTGAGTCTTAGAATCATTGTTTCATAGCTTTTGACTCTTTTAATCATATTTTGAGCATCAAATATATTTTTAGAACATGATTATTATGAATAGCTAAACCCCATACTGGGATGATGGAGGAAACCATTCTTTATGCATGTAATTTATTTAATTCTTTTATGACTATTTGCACTATTATGAGTGATTTATGATTTTTCTTGATTGTTTGTGATTTTATCTGATGATGTATGCTTAGTCTGAGGAACTCTTGATGCATCATGCTTATGATTTACATCTAATACTTTACAAAATCTATTTTGGCAAAGAAGAGTCGATATTTGTTATCATTAAGCTATAATTGTCTAGAATTAATAGTTGATTCGCATGAGTATAAGAATTGGTGAAATCCTGAGTCCCAGTATCTCTTGATCCTGTGACAAATTTTGTATATATTTTTGTTTTAAATCTTTTCAAGTCCGAGCATCGAATCCTTATTTACGCATCAAATATACAACAAAATGGCGCCGCCGACGCGGACTTGTATATAGATTTATTTTTATTTTATTTTTAGGTTTTTTTTTTTTATTATTTGTTCCTTTTTACTTTGTCTTTTTTTCTTTGATTTACAGGTTCGAAGTGGAGCACTAAGGACTTGGAGAGGAAAAAGCTTAAAGCGAAAAGAAAGAAAAAAGACAATTTTAGGATTTAATTTTAATTTTTAATTTTTAATTTTTTTTAGAGTGTGTGAGGAAAACTGTAATTTTTTTTATTTATTTTGACTTTGGACTTTAAACAATTGGACTTTAAACAATTGGACTTTATTTCTTTTTTTTAACCCTACGGAAGGGTATTATTAAACAAAAAAAAATTATATAAACTGTGTGCAGGGAAGGACGACGATTACTATCGTCTCGGCCCCTCGGGTTCGTACATGACATAGGAGTCGTGGCCCGAGTCGACTTCAACGGTTCATCCCCCGTCTGGTACGGGAGGTAAGTCCATCGAAACACTCGCGAATCTCCTGTCAGCGGGTTTACTGTATTCCTTAAGGTGATTCATTGATTGAGGACGAATTTGGACTGTTTTTAAATTTAGTAAAGGGCAAGGCCTGGCCAATACAAGATAAGGGTTTGGATTTCATCACCGCTCCCTTCTTGCCCGCCTTAGGAAAACGAAACCTAACGCGAACCCAAGCTAAAATTTGGAATAGAACGAGACCATAGGGTAACGAGCTTAATAGGAAACTCGTTCGAAAAATATTGGTTGCTCTTTAAGCACACTCAAAGTTCATGATGGTTTCTGTAGTTGAATGCGTGACTGCGCCGCCTTGTGATAGCGGTGAGGCCTTGGGTATCAAAGCTCCACTGAGCTTCCCTCGCCTCAATTCAACTTACTTTGACTCGGATTGATTCCAGAGGGGTTTGCTTAAATTGTAACGAATTCCCTTTCGAAAGATAGAAGCTGGTCTAGAAACAATCTAAGTGGAGCCATCATGCTTTTTGTTTGCTAGATTTTATAGGTTTGATTTGGTCGAGTCAGCCTTGTTTGTGATTGTGTAGAATTCCCTTGCAATTAAGAATGTCGAGCTGGTATGATAGAAGCCAATACAATGAATATCGACCTGAATTTGAATATGGACATCATCAGTTTTATTACCATGGTGGGAATAGTGGTTGGGAACGCCAAACTTTTCAAGGTTATGGTTCATACCATGGTGAGCCCAATCACTATCCTCACAACCATCAGTCATACGAGAAAAATTCTGCTAATTCCTCTTTACTTGAGTCGACACGTAAGTTAGCTGAGACAACACTAAGTTCGCTGAAATGAATAACTTAGTTATGGACGAAAATGCAATGAGTGAACTTTCTTTACCTGATTTACCTGATTTCCTAGATTAGGAATTCATGTGAGTCGGCCCAAAATCTTTTGTTAGAGACCCAGAATAGAACTTCTCTAAAAGATCTAAATTTCCAAAATAGTGTTTCCAATTTTACCCTTGATGTAAATAGTGAATATTTGCCTAATCTAGAGGACGAGGTTAGAATAAAAGACACTACTTATTTAGATAAGGTTCAATCATCTTCGTACTATGATGATGAGGATAGCAGTAATGAAGAATCTGAAATATGTAGGCATAGTGATCAGGAGTCTAGTAATCCAATTGAGCTGTATAGTGATTATATTATTTCTAGTTCAAATCCAAATAATTTTTATGATTATTCACCTATTCAAAAGGACAAGGATTTGATTAATACCACCGTTTTAGACGATGTAGTTTTTCCTTTTGATTACGAAGCCGATAGTGGTTTAGAGGAACGGGTTCATTTCGAAAATACTGTTTTAGAGTCTAGCGACTTAGAAACAATAGTCTTGGAAGAAGAAGATAGACCCGTAGAGATGAGTAAAGATGCACTACCTGATAATAACTTAGAAGAATCTCTTGAATATTTTAAGGACTCTGAAGATACGGAAATTCAAGAAATAATTAGAGGTCTATCTAGAGACACTGAAAACTCTAAGTTTGGGGGTGATTATCACTTTCCTAGTGCCTTACCTTTAACTCTCAGAAAGTCCACACACTTAGGACTTGATATCTCTGCCTCGACCATTTTGCAAGATTACCTTCATACTCGTTTTCCCGAACCTAATGATGTCCTGAAAAAATTCAGTCGTTAGAAACCCATCCTCTGGTTGATGTGGTTTGCCCAGGCTATGATACCCAGATTGACTTTGTTTTCCCACCAAATAGTTTTCTTCCAATTGTGGGAACGTATAGATTTCAAATGTGTCACTTATTAAGTTCTGAGACTAAGCCTAAGTACTTTAGG
This sequence comes from Papaver somniferum, assembly GCF_003573695.1. NCBI lineage: Eukaryota > Viridiplantae > Streptophyta > Magnoliopsida > Ranunculales > Papaveraceae > Papaver > Papaver somniferum. The sequence goes on along the minus strand of NW_020620492.1, from coordinate 2,465,893 downwards.
AAATTAGAATCGACACATTTGCTTCAGAATGACCACTACTCTGACTGTGGTCAACTATGTAAGTCATACCTAATTGACTTAGAGGATCCTAAATTATTTAGGTTATTTTGTGATTCCAGGTTCTTATCTGAGTTTTTCCAGACTCTAGGACCTAATAATTTGGATCCTACCTATGAGGAAATGCATCCGAGGAAAATAGTCTATTTAGACCCCTTCATAGAACCTGAACCTGAACCGCAATTAGCGATAGTTATCCAGAAACTAGGTAAGGGCATGCTAGTCTTGTACATTTTCTTGGTTCACTGCAGTTTCCTTTTGTCAGCTCTTTTTTTTCCCACAGGCTACTGTTATACGGTTCGAGTTGACTAAACCTTTTCTATGTCTGGCTGAAGACTTTAAACTTAGCACTTCTTGGGAGGTAACCCAATCTCATGCAACACGGTAATATCTTTCCTTATCTCTTTTGCTTCAAATGGTAACAGTTTCTCCTTGTTCATGCTTTTAATTTCATCTTTAGAACATTGAGGACAATGTTAGATTTAAGTTTGGGGGTATGGGAGAAACTTTTTAGTTGCAGTATGAATAAATAAACTCCAGAGCCTAGAAATTTATGCGTATTTAGGATGGCACTAACCAATCTAAGTGGATGGAAGCATTTTGGTTGTAGGAGTTGAGGAACCAATCTGAATAGATGGAAACATCTAAAGAGTCTATTCATAAAAGCACAGAGCTCAGGTGTTAGAAATAACATGATAGTTTCACCATATCTCGTTGAGTCCTTTTCACTTCTATTTTTTTTTATTTTGTTTTTAAACCATGTTTCTCTAAGTGATAGGTGGGGCCCACGATTCAAGTTGTTACCAATGCTAGGATGAATTAGAGTGATTGAGTTACAAAAAAAAAAAAAGGTTGAAAAAAAAAATTGAAAAAAACAGTTGAAAAAAAAAAGGAAAAAAAAAAAATTTGACCAGACCATTCGACGACCAAAAGGAAAATTCAATAAAGTCGACCACTGGTACCCTTGTATATGCCAGTTGTGTTGACCTAGAGTTAGGTTATCGACCACTGGTTCCCTTGTATATGCCAGTGTGTTGATATTAGTCAGACTAGTATCTCAATCCATTAGGATAGGTTCATTTTGGCGGAGGCCTTCAGACAGATATGGGAAACGCCGTTCACTTAGTAAAATCAAAACCATCTATGTTTTTCTATATCCATCTCTTAATCTTTCCATGTGATTAGTTTGACTCCGAATATGATGTCCATAGTGCAACTATCTGAGTAGAGCTCTGTCACTTATATATGAATTTTAGTATGCTTGAGTGCAAACTCGTGTACATCAATTGGAATTTCGCATCAGGGTACTTCCTCTTGTAGTCAATAAGTATGCCAACCAAGGAGATTCTTTAGTGCCTTCCAAGGTTCGTTGTAGATAGCTAGGGTCTGGAGTATTAAGGTTTTGTGGGTATATCTCTTGTAAGCCCTCCCGAGACTATAACTCGGCCACTAGGGCCACCTAGGGGTTTAAAGGCTTGTTGCATACGCTAAATGCAATCGACGATGCCTGCGACAGTGAGTTAGGATTTTATTTTCTATTTGATTTGCTCGAGGACTAGCAAATAATAGTTTGGGGGTATTTGATAGGCACATTTTTGTGTCTTATATAATCTCAATTGTAATATTATTAGTGCTCGATTTTATATTTATTATGGCTTTTTATGTCCCTGTAGGTATTTTTGGAGAAATAAGCTTTTGCGGCGAAATTGGCTAAAAAAGTGGTTTTTGCGCTCGTGGGAGAAATTACTATACGGACTCTCACTTTGGATAAGGGGTAACCTAATTACTAAGGGGTGACCCATTTCCAGGCATCTGCTAAAGGGAGACCGGGACTGTAGGGGGCATCCTTCTTCTCATTTAGCCAAAGATAGACCAACCTATGATCACATCCCACTCCTTTTAGATATTTCTGACCCATCCTGGTGAACTAGTCCTTTCATGTTTGAAGGTTATGTGGTTCTTTGGAGAATGGATTCTTACAATTACTAGAAGATTGGTGGCTTTCCTTTTGTTTTACAGGTACCCCAAGCACCGTGATTTGGAAAAAATTATAAGAACTTAAAGAGAAGCTAAAGGTCTGGAAAAAGAAGTTGTTGGACACACCAATACAAAGCTAATGCAATCTCTCGAGGGAACGACTGGATGCAATTTCTCTCTCTCGACATACAAGCACTGGAAGATTCGCGGAAGATAATATTCTTACTGAAGAGGAACGGAGTATGCAAATTTTAAAAAATTTTGAGTTTGAAAAGATTTCAAAGATGGAGGAGACTTCATGGATGCAAGAAAGACCATAATACCTCATTTTTTATTATAGTGCATCGGCTAGAAGAAGATACAATAGAATCCAACAACTTCACATCGACAATGAGTTATTTCTGATAGAGGTAGGCTACAAGATCATACTGTGGAGTACTACAAAACTCTTTTTACTGAAGAAGAATAATAAGACCTGTCTTAGAGGGAATTGAGTTCGATACTATTACCTGTACAAGTTCTCTATTTTTGAATCTAATTTCACTAAAGAAGAGGTTCTTCATGCTATCAAATATTTAGCTAATGCTAAATCCCCAGGTCCAGATGGCTTCCCAGTCATGTGTTTTTCAGAAGTGTTGGCATTTAGTCAAAGAAGATATTTTGGGTACTGTGAATGAATTTTTCACTACAAGTATTATCAACTCTAAACATAACTCTAATATCATTACTCTTGTACCAAAGAAGGATCATATTGAAACTGTAAATATTGTAGACCTATTTTCCTTCTTACTAGCGTATACAGGATCATAGCAAAAGTTCTAGCTACAAGGCTTAAACTTGTTATGGATAAACTTATTTCGCCAGTGCAATGTGCATATATTGAAGGTAGGCAGATAATTGACGGTACTTTAATTTCTAATGAATTGGTAGATTCTAGACTTAGGTCTGGAAATGCTGGTAACGTGTGCAAAATTGAACTCGAGAAGGCGTTTGACAGAATCAACTGGAGATATCTCGAATTTGTGCTTCGTCAAATGGGTTTCGGTAGGAAATGGTGTAATTGGTTAAGGTTCTGTTATTCTACTTATTCTTTCTCGGTTCTCATCAATGGTTCTTCTTTTGGATATATTTTACCACTACAAGATGTGTTAGGCAAGGTTGTCCGGTTTCTCCACTTTTATTCAATATTGCAATGGAGGGTTTTTCTAGATTCATGGACAGAATAGCTAATCAAGGCCTATTTAGTGGCTTCTATGTTTCACCCAAAAATATCATAGTCAATCACCTTCATTATGCAGATGACACTATTTTCTTTGTCGATAACAAAAAGGAGGAGTTACACAACTTGTTTTCTGCATTGCATTGTTTTGAGTTTATTGTCGTCCTAAAGGTAAATACTTATAAAACTCGCCTCATTGCTATTGGAGATGTTCTTCACCTATCTACTTGGGCAGAAGAATTAATCTGTTCAACTGATTGTTTAACATTTATGTATTTGGGGATGCCACTTAGTGCAAAGTCTGGTTCAAAACTAATATGGGATCCAATTATAGAGAAGTTTGATGCTAGGTTATCTGTGTGGAGGAGAAAATCTTTATCTAGAGGACGTAAGCTTGCTCTTCTAAAATGTATCTTATCTTTTCTACCCACTTATTAATTTTCCTTGTTTAAGGAGCCTATTTCAGTTATTAAGACTCTGAAAAAGAAGATGTGTAATTTTCTGTGGGAATACAAGGAGGGTGCAAAGACCTTACACTTGGTTAACTAGGATCTTGTTCAAGCAACAAAAGAAAATGGTTGTCTTGGTGTTTGTTAACTCATCATAATGAGTTTATCTTTATTGTCTAAATGGTCTTAGAGGTTTGGTGTCGAAAGAATAAACTTTGGTATAAGATTGTAGCAGACAAGTACGGTTCTGATTTTTCCAATTGGATTCCTGGAAATATAAATCAAGCGTATGGAGTTTAATGTTGGCGTGGAATTGATGAAACTTCAAGCTTACTAAGTGAAAATTCAACACTTTTTGTTCATTCGGGCAACACCATTGCTTTTTGGAATGATATTTGGTGTGGAGAACTTCCTCAAGCGTCTGTATCACCTACTCTTTACAAGTTATCGAGACACATGAATGCTACGTTAGCAGACATGGTGTCATTGCAAGGAAATATAATGTTTGACATCAAGATAGTTCTTACAAACCTAGAGGTAGAAGAATATGTTGTCCTCATTAATATTATTGGTGATAATCCTCCAGTTCAAGATGCACTGCCAGATACGAGAAGGTGGAATCTTAACACTTCGGGTGTATTCATAGTAAAATCACTTTATGCTAAGTTGGTTGCCGATTATGGGGTTACTAATTTTCTTTTTAAATTTATCTGGAAATCAGCAATTCCTCCAAAGATAAACATTTTAATGTGGTATCTTTTACATGGGAAGCTAAATACATTTATGTGTTGCATCTTAAAGGTATGGATCTGTATAACTCGTGCGTTTTGTGTGGAGTTGGTGTTGAGACGCAAGACCATCTTTTTCTTCACTGCAGAATCACGTATAAGATTTGGTCCGGTCTCTTACCTAATACTGGATGGACTTGGGTTTTTTCTACCTCGATGATAAGTTTGGAAAATATGTGGCATCACAATAACTTTTCAAGTTCAGGAAATTATATTTGGGGATTAATACCTACGACGATCATCAATATCATTTGGAGGGAAAGGAATTGCAGACGTTTTGAAGAGAAGTATCTATATGAGACTGATGACGACCTGATTCTAGAAGATAAATCTTCTGTGTTGTCTTGGGCGGCAGCAACAGGTAACCGTGTCCATTTGAAATTTTCAAATTCTGTGCTCTGTACATGGAACTCTATCTCTATGTAATCATCCGTTTTGTTTTGTTTCTTTCATATACCGCTGGTAGATTCATTATACATTCTTAATTCTTTAAGAAATCTTCTCTTTTAATCAAAAAAAAAAAATTCCCGACTTCCTTGGCTTCATCCCATTAGAAGCTTGGACTTCAGACATTTGTATTGTGTAGTAACTTCTTAATCAAATATCAAACTTAATAATATTGATCAATAACCAATTAAAGACCGTAATCTCGTTCAATGCATAATTTGCGTTATTCGAACAAAAGAAGAAGAATAAAACAGAAATCAAAAGCCAGTTCATACCCGGTTAAGATTTCTCGTTTGGCACTTGTTAACAAACAAATAAATAAACAGTTAATCAATATCACAATATATGATGAATCAGAACGAATAAGAAAGCAGAAGAAAGAATAAAGATAAGTAGAAGTCGGGAGGCAACAAAAAGAAAGAGCGGGGAAGAGGAGGGCATGAGCGAAAAAGAGAGGAAAAATAATTATAGGGTTTCCTTAAAAAATATTATACCACGGAAAGGTAGAGAAGTGGGGTCGAAAAATTGGTGGTATGAAAAAACAGGAAACTCTTATTGGTCTAAATATATTTAATGGGGCCAGAAGCTCTAAGAAAAGAGCTTGATTCAGCTTTTAACCACATGAGAGGAAATTCACTTGAAATCATATTATTAATTAATTAATTAATTAATTAGCTTCAGCATCCACTTCTATACTTCTATGATTACTTTCGGTTGGTTTGCAAGAGATCGAATAACCGATTGCATGAGAAAATATTCTTCGGCAAAAAAAAGTTTGTAGTACTACTCAGCATTTGAGTAGTCGAATTGAGTGAAGTGTATCCTAGATTATTTTCATAAGTAGATCATGAATACTGGTGTTATGGTTTTGGTGTAATGAAGTACGTATAGCTTATCTGTGGTACAAAACGCGGAGAGGATCAGATAGATTAAATCTTGCTATCATGTACTACATACAAGTTCTTTCAAAGGTTATCATGCACCACCTTCACTTCCTATTATTAGGTAAAATCCAAATTGATTTTTCGTGGTACCCCAGACCAGGATTCATAAGGTAAATGAATGCATATATACATGGCACGGCATTGCAATGCACTGCATGATCTAGCAAGTATATGACTGTATAACATTGTCAGGGAAAACAATTGCTTGTTGTAAGCCTAACTTGCCACAAATCATGCATGAGTTAATGCTGGCTGCTGAGTGACTGAGATATGATTTTGCGTCCACTTATCTCGACTTAATGCACCAAATCTCTTGAGCATTCACTTCTCTTCTTCACCTGGAAGCTATGAGCTGGGACCAATATATCGACATGTAGTGAATGTGTCCTATTTGAAGCCTTACAAATTTCCTATCAGGTCTTCATCTTTCGGATTTTGAAAGGGAATGAAAGGACAAAAACAAAATAGATCGAGCTAAATCAGAAGTCAGGTTTTGACCATCAAATTAAAGCTGAATGCATGATTTAAAAAAAAAAAAAAATAAGGCTCATAAATTTCATTTAGTACTATAGCAGACCGGATTAGTCATCAAAATCAATAAAACAAACAAAAAGAGAGAAAAAAATGAAACACAAAGGGAAATTTCCTAAAGCTCGTCAGCATCTTCTTGTGATCCAGCACCAGGAGCTCCACCAGATCTCTGATACACGGCAGTGATGATTGGATTACAAACAGCTTCTACTTCCTTGAATTTCTCGTCGTAATCTTCCTTGTCAGCTGCTTGGTTCTCATCAAGCCATTCAAGAGCCTCCTTTACTGCTTCCTCAATCTTCTCTTTCTCATCTGATTCCAGCTTGTCTGCAAGCTTGTCATTATCATTGACCTGCGTCTTCATGTTGTACACATAACTCTCCAAGCTGTTTCTCGCCTCGATATTTTCCTTGACCTTCTTATCTTCCTCTGCGAAATCCTCCGCTTCTTTAACCATTCGGTCAATCTCCTCTTGGCTCAAGCGATCCTTTTCAGTTGTGATAGTGATCTTCTCTGCCTTTCCACTTGCTTTGTCTTCAGCTCTTACATTAAGAATACCATTGGCATCAACCTCGAATGTGACTTCAATCTGAGGGATTCCCCTTGTAGCTGGAGCAAGTCCAGAAAGATCAAACTTTCCAAGTTCCCTGCAGTCTTTTGTGAGACTTCTTTCACCTTCGAAAACATGTATGGAGACAATGGTCTGCTGATCCTGGTAAGTGGTAAAAAATTGAGATCGCTTGGTTGGGATACCTGTGTTCCTAGGGATAACCTTGGCCATCACACCGCCAACGGTTTCGATACCGAGAGTAAGTGGTGCGACATCCAAAAGAAGAACATCTTTGGTTTCATCACCACCCTCTCCGCTCAAGATACCTCCTTGTACAGCAGCACCGTAAGCAACAGCCTCATCAGGGTTGACACCTTTGTTTGGCTCTTTGCCGTTGAAGTATTCTTTAATGAGCTGTTGAACCTTGGGAATCCTAGTACTTCCACCAACAAGGACAATCTCATCAATCTGGTTTTTTTCTAGTCCAGCATCAGCCATAGCCTTCTTCACAGGTCCCATGGTCTTCTTGAATAGATCAGTGTTCAATTCTTCGAAACGAGCACGGGTAAGTGATTCAGAGAAATCCAAGCCGTCGTATAGAGACTCAATCTCAACTCTCACCGAATGTTGGTTACTCAACGCTCTCTTAGCACGTTCACACTCCCTCCTTAGCTTCCCAAGAGCCTTGTTGTCGTTGCTAATGTCCTTTCCATGCTTCTTCTTGATCAATTTAATGAAGTAATCCATAACCCTGTGATCAAAGTCCTCACCTCCCAAATGCGTGTCACCGTTTGTCGAAAGAACCTCAAAAACCCCATTATCAATATTCAAGATGCTGACGTCGAATGTACCACCACCAAGGTCAAAAACAAGGATGTTCTTCTCTTCACCTTTTTTATGCAAACCATAGGCGATTGCAGCTGCAGTTGGCTCGTTGATGATTCTTACTACATTCAATCCAGCAATCACACCAGCATCCTTTGTAGCCTGTCTCTGAGCATCATTGAAATAAGCTGGTACAGTGATAACGGCATCCTTAACTTTCTTTCCAAGAAACGTTTCAGCTGTCTCCTTCATCTTAGTTAGTACCATCGCACTGATTTCCTCAGGGCTGAAAACTTTAGCTTCCCCATCCTTGAGCGTTACCCCAACATAAGGCTTTCCATCTTTATTCACGACGTTATACGGTAAGAGTTTTATATCTTTTTGTACATCTTTATCGCCAAACAATCTTCCGATAAGTCTTTTGCTATCGAAGAAAGTTCTCTCGGGATTCGCAGGTGCTTGATTCTTTGCAGCCTCACCGATCAAACGTTCTCCTAAAGAAGTAAAACCAACCCAAGATGGTGTAATACGGTTACCTTGGTCGTTTGCTATGATTTCGACATGTCCGTTCTTGTAAACACCAACACATGAATAGGTCGTACCAAGATCAATACCAATCACTGTTCCGAACTTTGCCGTTGCTTCCTCTTTGGCTACTACGGAAAATACACATAAAACACTGCATAAGAGGATTAAGAATACCTTTAATGAAGATGATGACAACCCGCGATTTTTCGAAGAAGACACGTCCATACCTTGAAGGACAAAGAAAAGCTAGCTCCTGTAGAAGCCAATGTGTGTGTTTTGCTGAGGTACCTGCTCCCTTTATATAACTCTCGTATCAGGGGAGCTTTCCTACTTGTTCTCGTACACCTATTTCTATTCCTATTCCAAACAGAAATACAAATAGAATAGGAAACGAATAATTTTTGGTTTAGGTGGAGTTATTAGATGATGGTCATTGGAACAATTATAATATGACATCTGGCAAAACAAATTGTCTCGGAAAAATATGGTTGGTCCTTTTTTTAGGTGGTCTCTAATAAATTATGGGTATCGAGGGTTCATAGATCAGAAAACAGAAATCAAAGAAGACAATGTTTAAAGTGGTTCGGTCACTGACCTACATCCACTGAGAAACCCCGTAGGGTGAATTGGATTGATCTCCAGGCTTGCTGGGATATTTTACATTTACAAGATTGATCCTATTTATAGTTGATAGGATATGGACCTAGAAGATAAAGAAACAAACCATATCTTTGACTAGGTGAAACTTATCTATCTACATTAGAGGATTTACTAGCTGACTTGATCCTATAATCTAGAAGGTATTGTTACAGACTTGGTCTTCTTGATCTATAATGCACCGTATATTCCAACACCCCCCCACAAGTTGGACACAGAGAGAATTGAAGTGTGCAACTTGGACAACATCTTGAAAAGAAACCTTGTAAAGAAACTTTGTATAACGTACTTCGATAATGGTATATGATCTTCTTTCACGGACCATGGCGATTGAACTTTATGAGCTGGCTTTCTCATGTAATTAAAAGCTGCAATTTGATTGTTCTTCTTCAATATCTTCCTCCATATCTTGTACTTGGACTTCGAAGATCACGCTTGAGACGAACTGGATCATCAATTAAGACACACAATAATGAGGCAAAACGAGCATCGAACTGCTGAAACAGGTCTTGACTTGATTTTGAAACTTATCTTGATTACCAGAAATGGCAAGAAGTTCGAAAATAGAAAATATTTTCAGAATTGATTTGAATGTTCTTGAGAGAATGAACAAACAAATTTTGAGAACAAGATAAAACCTCGTTTAGAATGACAATCACTGAAAGTGATATGTACTGATAGACTCAAAAGCATACATTGATGCGATGTACAGTACAATAATGATAAAGATTATAGAACCCACGAATTTTTTCTATGCCAAAACGTGAGTACTATACAACCTCTTTACTTGAAACTTATGATGTTGAGATGCTGAGAGGACGATATTTTCTTTGTTCACTGATGATATTAGTCGTGATTTGGATAATTTCCCAAGATATGAAAGATGTTCGGGAAAAAAAAAAGGATTTGATATCCAAAAATATATTTGAACAATATTGGGCATTGAATATGATGGATAGAAGTCACAGAAGACTGAGATTGCATCTTTAACGGAGAATTCAAAGATGCAGTGAACTAAATAGAGAAAAACAATTAAGATCCATACTACCATGAAGACTTGTAAGGTATGGATAGAAACTCAGATAATGAGTATGATGAAAAAAAAAAATATATTAAGTTATCAAAAAAGAAACTCAACGTATGAGAGCACATGGATTATTGGTCAAGCCACCATGAAAGCTTGGCCTTGAGTACTGTTGGAAACAGTTGATAATATGAAAACATCATCTCTGTGATTTTTGTGACCCATAAAAAAGATAGAATCAGTTGACTAAATTAGAAGCAAAACAGTATTTCTTGCTTAGAAACAGAAACTACTTTTCATAATGAAAGATTTGTGATATACGCCAACTGTTGACAGAATCGTCCATAAAGGAAGAGTTATTTTGCTACAACTCTGATGGAACATAAATAATCATAGATAGGGAAAAACAGACTACTATCGATGATTATAATGAACAAAATTGATGAAAACGATAACGAAAAATAGAAAGCGGAAGCAATTGAGCGGATCTCCCCGCTCTGATACCATAATAAATTATGGGTATCGAGGGTTCATAGATCGGAAAACAGAAATCAAAGAAGACAATGTTTAAAGTGGTTCGGTCACTGACCTACATCCACTGAGAAACCCCGTAGGGTGAATTGGATTGATCTCCAGGCTTGCTGGGATATTTTACATTTACAAGATTGATCCTATTTATAGTTGATAGGATATGGACCTAGAAGATAAAGAAACAAACCATATCTTTGACTAGGTGAAACTTATCTATCTACATTAGAGGATTTACTAGCTGACTTGATCCTATAATCTAGAAGGTATTGTTACAGACTTGGTCTTCTTGATCTATAATGCACCGTATATTCCAACAGTCTCATGTCTATTTGGTACTTTCATAAATCACTTTTTCCGGTTGAGGAAGTAGACTATCTTAAGGATTCTCTGACTTGTTTAAGAAATCCAGGAATTGTTTGCTCTAACTTGTTGTAAACAAGTGGCTAACACCATCCAGGCAACCAAGAATAAATTACAGAACAGATGCACCTTCCGTAGGAGCCAAGACGCTCAAGGTATCATTTTCCACTGTATGCAATCCTAATCCATCGAGTGTTCTATGCTTGGAACTTCCCACGCCCTCAAGCCAGGGATCTTTCTTTGCAAGTGTTCCTACCAAACACATAAAACATCACTGAACATTTGTCCAGGCAGTGGCGGAGCCACATGGCGAGGTGGGTGTGCCATTGCACCTCCTCCAATGTGATCTCACAAGCCTAATTTGATATAGCTTATCCAATTTTTAGTTATTTTAACCCTTTTGCACCCCTCAAACATGTGTCGATTGATAACTTACGCACCCATTTCTCGAATCCAGGCACCGCCCCAGTCCAGGTGCTAAATGATGACTAATGTGGAGGCAGATCATGTATAGATGAAATCATGAAAGAGAACGAGTTACAAGATAAACTATGGAACTCTAAGATTCGACGGTTTACCGTATAGGGTGAAAGGTCTGAGAAGAAAAAAATGTAAGAGAAGCTCGTACCTAAGATCTTTGAATATACACTTATTCGGCAAGTGGACTGCACCTTCCAGCATCTTGGTTAGTTCAGAGACACTAGCTCAAATAAATAAAGCTCGGATAGCTGATTTCACTCCACGTCAGACACCATCATTAGCTTCTTCTTCAAAAACTGCTAAATTTCAATTTTTGCTTGCAATTCCTTCTTCTTCAAGTTGCGTATAAATCTTCTTTTCACGCCCCTTGAGGTACCTAGAGAAGTAAATCTTTCAGTAGTTTATGAACAATAGCTGTTGCAGCAGATGGTCTAATCGGAGATAAACCAAGCAATACTAGATTAAGATCTTTGCATCGAAACAAGCTGACCGATATTATTATGCTATTATCCAAAAAAAAAAGTAATTGAAGAATGTCATTTCCTAATTCAAGATTTCCAACAGACAAAATGGAAGTGCCTCCATTCCATAAGGTCAAACGACTTCTACCAGTACCATATTTTTGGCAAAAGATTGATTTTAACTACTCAATTACTGATGGTAAATAACTCCTGTCTACACTGTATGCACATCACTAAATGGTGGTTCACCCAGTAGCACCAAGCACATGACATGCTCATTGAAAGTTTTCCTTAAAACCGGTTAAAAGGGTAAACCAGATTTGATATGATTCAAGAAATCTTAATGGTAAAGAGAAAAGAAAAAAATCTACCAACCTTCCGGTTTGCAACTGTAACTACGGAAAATCCATAGCTACACCCAAACTTTCATTTCTACTTCATTTTTCAAGATTTAAACTTATTTCAACTACAAATCAAAGATAAATTTACTAGAAATGAAAAGGAGACTCAAGATTTTTACATGGTTCGATCCATAAAGGGATCTACATCCATGATTTTCACTATAATGCTTTGTGTTTACATGAGACTCCATTAATGAGTCTTTGGAACTCTAGATCTAGTTTTCGGGGAAGAAGAAGAAGATAGAGAACTAAGGTAAGATACCATGTAGATTATCCTAGCGATGCTATACAACACCGGCTTTCATTGGGCGCCACATGTCGAGCGGCAAGTGGACTGCACCTTCCAGCATCTTGGTTAGTTCAGAGACACTAGCTCAAATAAATAAAGCTCGGATAGCTGATTTCACTCCACGTCAGACACCATCATTAGCTTCTTCTTCAAAAACTGCTAAATTTCAATTTTTGCTTGCAATTCCTTCTTCTTCAAGTTGCGTATAAATCTTCTTTTCACGCCCCTTGAGGTACCTAGAGAAGTAAATCTTTCAGTAGTTTATGAACAATAGCTGTTGCAGCAGATGGTCTAATCGGAGATAAACCAAGCAATACTAGATTAAGATCTTTGCATCGAAACAAGCTGACCGATATTATTATGCTATTATCCAAAAAAAAAAGTAATTGAAGAATGTCATTTCCTAATTCAAGATTTCCAACAGACAAAATGGAAGTGCCTCCATTCCATAAGGTCAAACGACTTCTACCAGTACCATATTTTTGGCAAAAGATTGATTTTAACTACTCAATTACTGATGGTAAATAACTCCTGTCTACACTGTATGCACATCACTAAATGGTGGTTCACCCAGTAGCACCAAGCACATGACATGCTCATTGAAAGTTTTCCTTAAAACCGGTTAAAAGGGTAAACCAGATTTGATATGATTCAAGAAATCTTAATGGTAAAGAGAAAAGAAAAAAATCTACCAACCTTCCGGTTTGCAACTGTAACTACGGAAAATCCATAGCTACACCCAAACTTTCATTTCTACTTCATTTTTCAAGATTTAAACTTATTTCAACTACAAATCAAAGATAAATTTACTAGAAATGAAAAGGAGACTCAAGATTTTTACATGGTTCGATCCATAAAGGGATCTACATCCATGATTTTCACTATAATGCTTTGTGTTTACATGAGACTCCATTAATGAGTCTTTGGAACTCTAGATCTAGTTTTCGGGGAAGAAGAAGAAGATAGAGAACTAAGGTAAGATACCATGTAGATTATCCTAGCGATGCTATACAACACCGGCTTTCATTGGGCGCCACATGTCGAGCAAAATTTTTGGTATCTACATTTTTCCCTTTTTTCCTCGAGTATTGCTTGGAGAGCGATCTTTAAGAAAAAATACGTCTTGGTATATTTCTTGGAGCGAGACGTGTGGTGCTTAAGTGGATGACTTTGACCTTTGATGATGAAGTAACGAGCGAAAGAATAATAACTTGAATATATACTTGCCTCTTATTCTTTTGCGAAGTTCCGAAGCTTCTTTGTGGTATAAAAGCACCATTCCTTGATCTTGTTGTTGTTGATCATGAGTTGTTGTTGGGATCATCCATTCTTTCGATCTGATTTTTCCCTTGTATGTTCGGTTGTTGATTCTTCATGTGGGAGAGAAGTGGCGAGGTGTTGTGTTATACATAATGATCTAAAATTGACGAAGTACGTAGTGAGCGAGATATCTTCGTTAACGTTATCCCTTTTATTGAGAGAGAATAATGTCGCAATCTATGGTTTGCATGGTCCTCTTCTATTTATTCATCATTTTCCAGCGGCCCTGTCAGTTCTATTGCCTTTTCACTTGCTGAGGCGTTGTCCTTCACTCTATTCAATGCTAACTCGACGTGACCCTTCATTCTTTTGGTCAGTCCGCCTTGGCTTTCCTTTTGGTGTTGTTTCCAACCCTACACGAGTCAGTGCGGCTGATATTCCCTCCTCCTCCATACATTGCAAATTATCTTGCCTTAGCGAGTCTCCCATCTGTACCCTCAATCAACGTAGCTCATGTAAGATTTCCTGATCCACAGTCTTTCTTCTTGTCTCGCCAATGCTTCTTCCTGGATTATGGCGTTTGCTCTTATCCTCGCGCCTTATTCCTTCTTCGCGTCGTTGCGTATGATTTTCATATCTCGCCTCCACTAGCAACCTCCTTAGGTCTCTCTTCTAGTAGCCTTATCCTCTGCCCTTCTCGTTCGTCTTCTGGTGGTATTTCAAAAGTGATTGTAGTTGTAGTGGTAAAAAGGGGTCTTTTCAGACTTGTGAAGAAAACAATTTTTAGATTTAAATTAAACAAGCAAATAAAAAGAGTTGTTCAAAGTTATAGCGAAAAACACCAAGACTTGGATTCCACCATTGACCCATTATTTGATAAATTCTAATAATTAATATTCATGCAATTTTTCTTTTAGAGTGATTCTAACTTTATGCCTTTTGTAGATTTTTGAAGTAATAAATGTAAACACCAAGCATGAAACATCAAAAGTCTTAAACTAAGCATGCTCCATCAAAACGAATCACAATTATTCAATAAAAATCAATTATCCAATATAAATTCCATGCAAATAATCATGTAAAAATATTGCAAATAAATAATAAATATGAAACAATGGCTTCCTCCGTCGCCTTGGCTAAGGGGTTTAGCTCATCATATCAAAAACTTGATCAAAATGGCTTAATAGATGTTTTTATTGATGATATGGTGTTTAACAAAATTTTTGCAACGCTGTATAAATGTTACAGCGTCACTGTTACAATGTTCGAATAAGACTGCCTGTAAACGATACTTCTGAACTGCAGCAAAATAACGACACAGTAATTCTGCTGTAGGTACTATTGAAGAAAGACGCTCCAGAAGCGTCTGTTCTTCGTTCTTCGTCTTCCTCCTTGAACAACAGCAGCAGCAACAATCAATGGTATCTTCCTCGTTTCGGCTCTGAACTCTCTCATATTTCTCTCTAAACTTTTCTTTGATGTAAACCAACACTTATATAGCCCAACAGATCCATAAATCTCGACTAAATATGCGATTATTCTTTTTCTTCTTCTCATGCAGTTGAAACGATAATCGCTTCTGTTGAGCTTTTTCACGTGCTGTTAGCTATAAAATAGCTACCAAACTCTTCCATAATCTTGAATAGGACCATGTACATGTTAATCCAGCGTCAAAGTCCTCCAGAAATCTCTCAAAAATATTCTAAAAACCCAACAGAGAACATGTACTATGTTTTCCCTTTCTTTGCTTCTCACGGGTATTCCAGCCCAATTTTCTGGGTCCAATTGATTGTACTGGGATTGTAATGTCTTCTAGAGTCCGTAGGTACCAAATATGCCCATTGAATCTCCTCCGAAGTCGCCCAAATCTCTGCTCAAAAACTAATGTCGCTGCTACCTTTTTTTTTCGCCAATTTCTGTTTTGAATTTTGAAGATGACCTCCCCCTATCCAGTTCCGGTGTCACTTTAGTACATTCCCTGAAATGCGGTGCCCCTTATCCAAATTAGGGGTGCCTTTAGCAATTCTTCTGGGATGTTTTCCGCTACCTATCAACGGCAATCCAAGGGCCACATTTTTAGCCAATTTTTGCCTCAAAGACTTATTTATCCAAAAACACCTACAAGGAGATTAAAAACCAAAATAAGTACAACAATGGGCACTAATAATATACACAATTGAGATAAATTAGACACATAAATGCGTCTATCAAATACTCCCAAACTTATTATTGCTAGTCCCGAGCAAATCAAAACTACAAAATAAAATTCTAACTCACTGTCGCAGGCATCGTCGATTGCATTTAGCGTATGCAATAAGCCTTTAAACCCCTAGGTGGCCCTAGTGGCCGAGTTATAGTCTCGGGAGGGCTTACCAGAGATATACCCACAAAACCTATACTCCAGACCTTAGCTATCTACGCAGAACCTTGGAAGGCACTAAGGAATCTCCTTGGTTGGCATACTTATTGACTACAGGAAGAAGTACCCTGATGCGAAATTCCAATTGATGTACACGAGTTTGCACTCAAGCATACTAAAATTCATATATAAGATACTAAAATTGATATCTTTTTCCTCTTTGCAAAAGATGTTAAGTTTGTCTTTGATGATGCTTGTTTAGAGGCTTTTGAGAAGCTTAAGTCATTACTCACTACCGCCCCCATAGTCCAGGCACCCAATTGGAATTTTAGTATCTGAGTAGAGCTCTGTCACTTATATATGAATTTTTGTATGCTTGAGTGCAAACTCGTGTACATCAATTGGAATTTCGCATCAGGGTACTTCCTCTTGTAGTCAATAAGTATGCCAACCAAGGAGATTCTTTAGTGCCTTCCAAGGTTCGTTGTAGATAGCTAGGGTCTGGAGTATTAAGGTTTTGTGGGTATATCTCTTGTAAGCCCTCCCGAGACTATAACTCGGCCACTAGGGACACCTAGGGGTTTAAAGGCTTATTGCATACGCTAAATGCAATCGACGATGCCTGTGACAGTGAGTTAGGATTTTATTTTGTAGTTTTGATTTGCTCGGGACTAGCAAATAATAAGTTTGGGGGTATTTGATAGACGCATTTATGTGTCTAATATAGCCCAATTGTATATTGTGTTAGTACCCATTTCTGTACTTATTATGGCTTTTTATGTCCCTGTAGGTATTTCTGGAGAAATAAGCTTTTGCGGCGAAATTGGCTAAAAAAGTGGTTTTTGCGCTCGTGGGAGAAAATTACTATACGGACTCTCACTTTGGATAAGGGGTGACGATTCTTTAGTGCCTTCCAAGGTTCGTTGTAGATAGCTAGGGTCTGGAGTATTAAGGTTTTGTGGGTATATCTCTTGTAAGCCCTCCCGATACTATAACTCGGCCACTAGGGCCACCTAGGGGTTTAAAGGCTTGTTGCATACGCTAAATGCAATCGACGATGCCTGCGACAGTGAGTTAGGATTTTATTTTCTATTTGATTTGCTCGAGGACTAGCAAATAATAAGTTTGGAGGTATTTGATAGGCACATTTTTGTGTCTTATATAATCTCAATTGTATATATTATTAGTGCTCGATTTTATATTTATTATGGATTTTTATGTCCCTGTAGGTATTTTTGGAGAAATAAGCTTTTGCGGCGAAATTGGCTAAAAAAGTGGTTTTTGCGCTCGTGGGAGAAAATTACTATACGGAATCTCACTTTGGATAAGGGGTAACCTAATTACTAAGGGGTGACCCATTTCCAGGCATCTGCTAAAGGGAGACCGGGACTGGCTAGGGGGCATCCTTCTTCACATTTCAAATTAACGTTTTGGCGGGAAAAGAAATGTTTCACGAACAGTTTTTAGGATTCGATTGTTGGACGATTTCTAAAGAGACTCAATCGCCAAACTCGACTGGGATGGACTCTAATAGACTAAAAAGGCCTGTTACAAGTGATTTAACCCAACCAATTGGGCTGTATAAGTCGGAGGAAGCGATCAAAGTCCAAACAGGACACGTACTCTCTGTTTAACTTTCAAAGCTATTTTTAAGAGATTCTGGGAGAGTTTTACGTTGAAGTAAACTATACTTGGTCCTGTTCAAGTCTTGATAAGAGTTTGGTGGCAATTTTATATCTAAAAAACGCGTACAGAGTAACAGGAGAGATTTTCTCAACTGCACGCAGAGAAGAAGAAAAAAAGAATAGTTGCCGATAGAAGAGATTTTCTCGGGATTTTTGGAGCTGATTGGGTATATAAAAAGGCTGGTACGAAGTGAGAGAAGAGGATCAAGAGTTTTGGGGTCGATCGGAGACCAGAGGGAGGTTGCAGAGGCGAAGAACAGGAGTTGCAGGAAAGCTTCCTGCTGCTGATCGAGGAGGAAGAAGAAGACGAAGAACGGACCCTCCAGGGCCGTCGTTCTTCAACAGTGCAAGCAGCAGAGAGGAAGTGTCGTTCTTCAGCAGCAGTTACCATCTATCGTTTCTTTCTGGACGCTTACTGAGGGTCGTAGATCCTCTGTTTTATCCTTTTTCAATCTTTTAAACATCTTGTGAGTCTTAGAATCATTGTTTCATAGCTTTTGACTCTTTTAATCATATTTTGAGCATCAAATATATATTTTTAGAACATGATTATTATGAATAGCTAAACCCCATTACTGGGATGATGGAGGAAACCATTCTTTATGCATTAGTAATTCTATTTAATTCTTTTATGACTATTTGCACTATTATGAGTTGATTTATGATTTTTCTTGATTGTTTGTGATTTTATCTGATGATGTATGCTTAGTCTAGGAACTCTTGATGCATCATGCTTATGATTTACATCTAATACTTTACAAAATCTATTTTTGGCAAAGAAAAGAGTCGATATTTGTTATCATTATAAGCTATAATTGTCTAGAATTAATAGTTGATTCGCATGAGTATAAGAATTGGTGAAATCCTGAGTCCCAGTATCTCTTGATCCTGTGACAAATTTTTGTATATATTTTTATGTTTTTAAATCTTTACAAGTCCGAGCATCGAATCCCTATTTATCGCACTACAAATACTACAACAAAATGACGCCGCCGACGCGGACTTGTATATAGATTTATTTTTATTTTATTTTTTTAGGTTTTTTTTTTATTATTTGTTCATTTTTACTTTGTCTTTTTTTCTTTGATTTTACATGTTCGAAGTTGAGCACTAAGGACTTGCAGAGGAAAAGGCTTAAAGCGAAAAGAGAAGAAAAAAGGACAATTTTAGGATTTAATTTTAAATTTTTAAATTTTAAATTTTTTTTAGAGTGTGTGAGGAAAACTGTAATTTTTTTTATTTATTTTAGACTTTGGACTTTAAACAATTGGACTTTAAACAATTGGACTTTATTTCTTTTTTTTTTAACCCTACGGAAGGGTATTATTAAACAAAAAAAAATTATATAAACTGTGTGCAGGGAAGGACGACGATTACTATATCGTCTCGGCCCCTCGGGTTCGTACATGACATAGGAGTCGTGGCCCGAGTCGACTTCAACTGTTCATCCCCCGTCTGGTACGGGAGGTAAGTCCATAGAAACACTCGCGAATATCCTGTCAGCGGGTTTACTGTATTCCTTAAGGTGATTCATTGATTGAGGACGAATTTGGACTGTTTTTAAATTCCTAGTAAAGGGCAAGGCCTGGACAATACAAGATAAGGGTTTGGATTTCATCACCGCTCCCCTCTTGCCCGCCTTAGGAAAACTAAACCTAACGCGAACCCAAGCTTAAAATTTGGAATAGAACGAGACCGATAGGGTAACGAGCTTAATAGGAAACTCGTTCGAAAAATATTGGTTGCTCTTTAAGCACACTACAAAGTTCAGGATGGTTTCTGTAAGTTGAATGCGTGACTGCGCCGCCTTGTGATAGCGGTGAGGCCTTGGGTATCAAAGCTCCACTGAGCTTCCCTCGCCTCAATTCAACTTACTTTGACTCGGATTGACTCCAGAGGGGTTTGCTTAAATTGTAACGAATTCCCTTTCGAAAGATAGAAGATGGTCTAGAAACAATCTAAGTGGAGCCATCATGCTTTTTGTTTGCTAGATTTTATAGGTTTGATTTGGTCGAGTCAGCCTTGTTTGTGATTGTGTAGAATTCCCTTGCAATTAAGAATGTCGAGCTGGTATGTTAAAAGCCAATACAATGAATATCGACCTGATCTTGAATATGGACATCATCAGTTTTATTACCATGGTGGGAATAGTGGTTGGGAACGCCAAACTTTTCAAGGTTATGGTTCATACCATGGTGAGCCCAATCACTATCCTCACAACCATCGGTCATACGAGAAAAATTCTGCTAATTCCTCTTTACTTGAGTCGACACGTAATTTAGCTGAGACAACACGTAAGTTCGCTGAAATGAATAACTTAGTTATGGACGAAAATAATGCAAATGAGTGAACTTTCTTTACCTGATTTCCTAGATTACGACAGGAATTCATGTGAGTCGGCCCAAAATCTTTTGTTAGAGACCCAGAATAGAACTTCTCTAAAAGATCTAAATTTCCAAAATAGTGTTTCCAATTTTACCCTTGATGTAAATAGTGAATATTTACCTAATCTAGAGGACGAGGTTAGAATAAAAGACACTACTTATTTAGATAAGGTTCAATCATCTTCGTACTATGATGATGAGGATAGCAGTAATGAAGAATCTGAAATATGTAGGCATAGTGATCATGAGTCTAGTAATCCAATTGAGCTATATAGTGATTATATTATTTCTAGTTCAAATCCCAATAATTTTTATGATTATTCACCTATTCAAAAGGACAAGGATTTGATTAAAGATAACACCGTTTTAGACGATGTAGTTTTTCCTTTTGATTACGAAGCCGATAGTGGTTTAGAGGAACCGGTTCATTTCGAAAATACTGTTTTAGAGTCTAGCAACTTAGAAACAATAGTCTTGGAAGAAGAAGATAGACCCGTAGAGATGAGTAAAGATGCACTACCTGATAATAACTTAGAAGAATCTCTTGAATATTTTAAGAACTCTGAATATACGGAAATTCAAGAAATAATTAGAGGTCTATCTAAAGACACTGAAAACTCTAAGTTTGGGGGTGATTATCACTTTCGTAGTGCCTTACCTTTAACTCTCAGAAAGTCCACACACTTAGGACTTGATATCTCTGCCTCGACCATTTTGCAAGATTACCTTCATACTCGTTTTCCTGAACCTAATGATGTCCTGAAAAAATTTCAGTCGTTAGAAACCCATCCTCTGGTTGATGTGGTTTTCCCAGGCTATGATACCCAGATTGACTTTGTTTTCCCGCCAAATAGTTTTCTTCCAATTGTGGGAACGTATAGATTTCAAATGTGTCACTTATTAAGTTCTGAGACTAAGCCTAAGTACTTTAGGAAATTAGAATCGACACATTTGCTTCAAAATGACCACTACTCTGACTGTGGTCAACTATGTAAGTCATACCTAATTGACTTAGAGGATCCTAAATTATTTAGGTTATTTTGTGATTCGAGGTTCTTATCTGAGTTTTTCCAGACTTTAGGACCTAATAATTTGGATCCTACCTATGAGGAAATGCATCCGAGGAAAATAGTCTATTTAGACCCCTTCATAGAACCTGAACCTGAACCTCAATTAGCGATAGTTATCCAGAAACTAGGTAAGGGCATGCTAGTCTTGTACATTTTCTTGGTTCACTGCAGTTTCCTTTTGTCAGCTCTTTTCCGGCTACTGTTATACGGTTCGAGTTGACTAAACCTTTTCTATGTATGGCTGAAGACTTTAAACTTAGCACTTCTTGGGAGGTAACCCAATCTCATGCAACACGGTAATATCTTTCCTTCTCTCTTTTGCTTCAAATGGTAACAGTTTCTCCTTGTTCATGTTTTTAATTTCATCTTTAGAACATTGAGGAAAATGTTAGATTTAAGTTTGGGGGTATGGGAGAAACTTTTTAGTTGCAGTATGAATAAATAAACTCCAGAGCCTAGAAATTTATGCGTATTTAGGATGGCACTAACCAATCTAAGTGTATGGAAGCATTTTGGTTGTAGGAGTTGAGGAACCAATCTGAATAGATGGAAACATCTAAAGATTCTATTCATAAAAGCACAGAGCTCAGGGGTTAGAAATAACATGATAGTTTCATCATATCTCGTTGAGTCCTTTTCACTTCTATTTTTATTTTATTTTGTTTTTAAACCATGTTTCTCTAAGTGATAGGTGGGGCCCACGATTCAAGTTGTTACCAATGCTAGGATGAATTAGAGTGATTGAGTTACAAAAAAAATACAAACTGTGTGCAGGGAAGGACGACGATTACGATATCGTCTCGACCCCTCGGGTTCGTACATGACATAGGAGTCGTGGCCCGAGTCGACTTCAATGGTTCATCCCCCGTCTGGTACGGGAGGTAAGTCCATGGAAACACTCGCGAATCTCCTGTAAGCGAGTTACTGTATTCCTTAAGATGATTCATTGATTGAGGACGAATTTGGACTGTTTTTAAATTCCTAGTAAAGGGCAAGGCCTGGCCAATACAAGATAAGGGTTCGGATTTCATCACCGCTCCCTTCTTGCCCGCCTTAGGAAAACGAAACCTAACGCGAACCTAAGCCTAAAATTTTGACTAGAACGAGACCTATAGGGTAACGAGCTTAATAGGACAGTCATTCAAAAAATATTGGTTACTCTTTTAGCATACTTCGAAGTTCATGATGGTCTCTGTGAGTTGAATGCGTGACTGCGCCGCCTTGTGATAGCGGTGAGGCCTTGGGTATCAAAGCTCCACTGAGCTTCCCTCGCCTCAATTCAACTTACTTTGACTCGGATTGACTCCAGAGGGGTTTGCTTAAATTGTAACGAATTCCCTTTCGAAAGATAGAAGATGGTCTAGAAACAATCTAAGTGGAGCCATCATGCTTTTTGTTTGCTAGATTTTATAGGTTTGATTTGGTCGAGTCAGCCTTGTTTGTGATTGTGTAGAATTCCCTTGCAATTAAGAATGTCGAGCTGGTATGTTAAAAGCCAATACAATGAATATCGACCTGATCTTGAATATGGACATCATCAGTTTTATTACCATGGTGGGAATAGTGGTTGGGAACGCCAAACTTTTCAAGGTTATGGTTCATACCATGGTGAGCCCAATCACTATCCTCACAACCATCAGTCATACGAGAAAAATTCTGCTAATTCCTCTTTACTTGAGTCGACACGTAATTTAGCTGAGACAACACGTAAGTTCGCTGAAATGAATAACTTAGTTATGGACGAAAATAATGCAAATGAGTGAACTTTCTTTACCTGATTTCCTAGATTACGACAGGAATTCATGTGAGTCGGCCCAAAATCTTTTGTTAGAGACCCAGAATAGAACTTCTCTAAAAGATCTAAATTTCCAAAATAGTGTTTCCAATTTTACCCTTGATGTAAATAGTGAATATTTACCTAATCTAGAGGACGAGGTTAGAATAAAAGACACTACTTAATTAGATAAGGTTCAATCATCTTCGTACTATGATGATGAGGATAGCAGTAATGAAGAATCTGAAATATGTAGGCATAGTGATCAGGAGTCTAGTAATCCAATTGAGCTATATAGTGATTATATTATTTCTAGTTCAAATCCCAATAATTTTTATGATTATTCACCTATTCAAAAGGACAAGGATTTGATTAAAGATAACACCGTTTTAGACGATGTAGTTTTTCCTTTTGATTACGAAGCCGATAGTGGTTTAGAGGAACCGGTTCATTTCGAAAATACTATTTAGAGTCTAGCGACTTAGAAACAATAGTCTTGGAAGAAGAAGATAGACCCGTAGAGATGAGTAAAGATGCACTACCTGATAATAACTTAGAAGAATCTCTTGAATATTTTAAGAACTCTGAATGTACGGAAATTCAAGAAATAATTAGAGGTCTATCTAAAGACACTGAAAACTCTAAGTTTGGGGGTGATTATCACTTTCGTAGTGCCTTACCTTTAACTCTCAGAAAGTCCACACACTTAGGACTTGATATCTCTGCCTCGACCATTTTGCAAGATTACCTTCATACTCGTTTTCCCGAACCTAATGATGTCCTGAAAAAATTTCAGTCGTTAGAAACCCATCCTCTGGTTGATGTGGTTTTCCCAGGCTATGATACCCAGATTGACTTTGTTTTCCCGCCAAATAGTTTTCTTCCAATTGTGGGAACGTATAGATTTCAAATGTGTCACTTATTAAGTTCTGAGACTAAGCCTAAGTACTTTAGGAAATTAGAATCGACACATTTGCTTCAAAATGACCACTACTCTGACTGTGGTCAACTATGTAAGTCATACCTAATTGACTTAGAGGATCCTAAATTATTTAGGTTATTTTGTGATTCGAGGTTCTTATCTGAGTTTTTCCAGACTCTAGGACCTAATAATTTGGATCCTACCTATGAGGAAATGCATCCGAGGAAAATAGTCTATTTAGACCCCTTCATAGAACCTGAACCTGAACCTCAATTAGCGATAGTTATCCAGAAACTAGGTAAGGGCATGCTAGTCTTGTACATTTTCTTGGTTCACTGCAGTTTCCTTTTGTCAGCTCTTTTCCGGCTACTGTTATACGGTTCGAGTTGACTAAACCTTTTCTATGTATGGCTGAAGACTTTAAACTTAGCACTTCTTGGGAGGTAACCCAATCTCATGCAACACGGTAATATCTTTCCTTCTCTCTTTTGCTTCAAATGGTAACAGTTTCTCCTTGTTCATGTTTTTAATTTCATCTTTAGAACATTGAGGAAAATGTTAGATTTAAGTTTGGGGGTATGGGAGAAACTTTTTAGTTGCAGTATGAATAAATAAACTCCAGATCCTAGAAACTTATGCGTATTTAGGATGGCACTAACCAATCTAAGTGTATGGAAGCATTTTGGTTGTAGGAGTTGAGGAACCAATCTGAATAGATGGAAACATCTAAAGATTCTATTCATAAAAGCACAGAGCTCAGGGGTTAGAAATAACATGATAGTTTCATCATATCTCGTTGAGTCCTTTTCACTTCTATTTTTATTTTATTTTGTTTTTAAACCATGTTTCTCTAAGTGATAGGTGGGGCCCACGATTCAAGTTGTTACCAATGCTAGGATGAATTAGAGTGATTGAGTTACAAAAAAAATAAAAGAACAGTTGAAAAAAAAAAACAATTGAGAAAAAAACAGTTGAAAAAAAAAAGGAAAAAAAAAAAGAAATTTTTTTTTGACCAGACCATTCGACAAAAAGGAAAATTCAATAAAGTCGACCACTGGTACCCTTGTATATGCCAGTTGTGTTGACCTAGAGTTAGGTTATCGACCACTGGTTCCCTTGTATATGCCAGTGTGTTGATATTAGTCAGACTAGTACCTAAATCCATTAGGATAGGTTCATTTTTGCGGAGGCCTTCAGACAGATATGGGAAACGCCGTTCACTTAGTAAATATCAAAACCATCTATGTTTTTCTATATCCATCTCTTAATCTTTCCATGTGATTAGTTTGACTCCGAATATGATGTCCATAGTGCAACTATCTGAGTAGAGCTCTATCACTTATATATGAATTTTAGTATGCTTGAGTGCAAACTCGTGTACATTAATTGAAATTTCGCATCAGGGTACTTCCTCTTGTAGTCAATAAGTATGCCAATCAAGGAGATTCTTTAGTGCCTTCCAAGGTTCGTTGTAGATAGCTAGGGTCTGGAGTATTAAGGTTTTGTGGGTATATCTCTTGTAATCCCTACCGAGACTATAACTCGGCCACTAGGGCCACCTAGGGGTTTAAAGGCTTGTTGCATACGCTAAATGCAATCGACGATGCCTGCGACAGTGAGTTAAGATTTTATTTTCTATTTGATTTGATCGAGGACTAGCAAAATAATAAGTTTGGAGGTATTTGATAGGCACATTTTTGTGTCTTATATAATCTCAATTGTATATATTATTAGTGCTCGATTTTATATTTATTATGGCTTTTTATGTCCCTGTAGGTATTTTTGGAGAAATAAGCTTTTGCGGCGAAATTGGCTAAAAAAGTGGTTTTTGCGCTTGTGGGAGAAAATTACTATACGGACTGTCACTTTGGATAAGGGGTAACCTAATTACTAAGGGGTGACTCATTTCCAGGCATCTGCTAAAGGGAGACCGGGACTGTCTAGGGGGCATCCTTCTTCTCATTTAGCCAAAGATAGACCAACCTATGATCACATCCCACTCCTTTTAGATATTTCTGACCCATCCTGGTGAACTAGTCCTTTCATGTTTGAAGGTTATGTGGTTCTTGGAGAATGGATTCTTACAATTACTAGAAGATTGGTGGCTTTCCTTTTGTTTTACAGGTACCCCAAGCACCGTGATTTGGAAAAAATTATAAGAACTTAAAGAGAAGCTAAAGGTCTGGAACAAAGAAGTTGTTGGACACACCAATACAAAGCTAAATGCAATTCTCTCGGACTTACAAGCACTGGAAGAATTCGCGGAAGATAATATTCTTACTGAAGAGGAACGGAGTATGCAAATTTTAAAAAATTTTGAGTTTGAAAAGATTTCAAAGATGTAGGAGACTTCATGGATGCAAGAAAGAGACCATAATACCTCATTTTTTATTAATAGTGCATCGGCTAGATGAAGATACAATAGAATCCAACAACTTCACATCGACAATGAGTTAGTTTCTGATAGAGGTAGGCTACAAGATCATACTGTGGAGTACTACAAAACTCTTTTTACTGAAGAAAAATTAATAAGACCTGTCTTAGAGGGAATTGAGTTCGATACTATTACCTCTACAGAGTTCTCTATTTTTGAATCTAATTTCACTAAAGAAGAGGTTCTTCATGCTATCAAATATTTAGCTAATGCTAAATCCCCAGGTCCAGATGGCTTCCCAGTCATGTGTTTTTCAGAAGTGTTGGCATTTAGTCAAAGAAGATATTTTGGGTACTGTGAATGAATTTTGCACTACAAGTATTATCAACTCTAAACATAACTCTAATATCATTACTCTTGTACCAAAGAAGGATCATATTGAAACTGTAAATATTGTAGACCTATTTTCCTTCTTACTAGCGTATACAAGATCATAGCAAAAGTTCTAGCTACAAGGCTTAAACTTGTTATGGATAAACTTATTTCGCCAGTGCAATGTGCATATATTGAAGGTAGGCAGATAATTGACGGTACTTTAATTTCTAATGAATTGGTAGATTCTAGACTTAGGTCTGGAAATGCTGGTAACGTGTGCAAAATTGAACTCGAGAAGGCGTTTGACAGAATCAACTGGAGATATCTCGAATTTGTGCTTCGTCAAATGGGTTTCGGTAGGAAATGGTGTAATTGGTTAAGGTTCTGTTATTCTACTTAATCTTTCTCGGTTCTCATCAATGGTTCTTCTTTTGGATATATTTTACCACTACAAGATGTGTTAGGCAAGGTTGTCCGGTTTCTCCACTTTTATTCAATATTGCAATGGAGGGTTTTTCTAGATTCATGGACAGAGTAGCTAATCAAGGCCTATTTAGTGGCTTCTATGTTTCACCCAAAAATATCATAGTCAATCACCTTCATTATGCAGATGACACTATTTTCTTTGTCGATAACAAAAAGGAGGAGTTACACAACTTGTTTTCTGCATTGCATTGTTTTGAGTTTATTGTCGTCCTAAAGGTAAATACTTATAAAACTCGCCTCATTGCTATTGGAGATGTTCTTCACCTATCTACTTGGGCAGAAGAATTCATCTGTTCAACTGATTGTTTAACATTTATGTATTTGGGGATGCCACTTAGTGCAAAGTCTGGTTCAAAACTAATATGGGATCCAATTATAGAGAAGTTTGATGCTAGGTTATCTGTGTGGAGGAGAATATCTTTATCTAGAGGACGTAAACAGTTAATCAATATCACAATATATGATGAATCAGAACGAATAAGAAAGCAGAAGAAAGAATAAAGATAAGTAGAAGCCGGGAGGCAACAAAAAGAAAGAGCGGGGAAGAGGAGGGCATGAGCGAAAAAGAGAGGAAAAATAATTATAGGGTTTCCTTAAAAAATATTATACCACGGAAAGGTAGAGAAGTGGGGTCGAAAAATTGGTGGTATGAAAAAACAGGAAACTCTTATTGGTCTAAATATATTTAATGGGCCAGAAGCTCTAAGAAGAAAGCTTGATTCAGCTTTTAACCATAGAAAAGGAAATTCACTTGAAATCATATTATTAGTTAATTAATTAATCAGCTTCAGCATCCACTTCTGTACTTCTATGATTACTTTCGGTTGGTTTGCAAGAGATCGAATAACCAATTGCATGAGAAAATATTCTTCAGCAAAAAAAAGTTTGTAGTACTACTCAGCATTTGAGTAGTCGAATTGAGTGAAGTGTATCCTAGATTATTTTCATAAGTAGATCATGAATACTGGTGTTATGGTTTTGGTGTAATGAAGTACGTATAGCTGATCTGTGGTACAAAACGCGTAGAGGATCAGATAGATTAAATCTTGCTATCATGTACTACATACAAGTTCTTTCAAAGGTTATCATGCACCACCTTCACTTCCTATTATTAGGTAAAATCCAAATTGATTTTTCGTGGTACCCCAGACCAGGATTCATAAGGTAAATGAATGCATATATACATGGCACGGCATTGCAATGCACTGCATGATCTAGCAAGTATATGACTGTATAACATTGTCAGGGAAAACAATTGCTTGTTGTAAGCCTAACTTGCCACAAATCATGCATGAGTTAATGCTGGCTGCTGAGTGACTGAGATATGATTTTGCGTCCACTTATCTCGACTTAATGCACCAAATCTCTTGAGCATTCACTTCTCTTCTTCACCTGGAAGCTATGAGCTGGGACCAATATATCGACATGTAGTGAATGTGTCCTATTTGAAGCCTTACAAATTTCCTATCAGGTCTTCATCTTTCGGATTTTGAAAGGGAATGAAAGGACAAAAACAAAATAGATCGAGCTAAATCAGAAGTCAGGTTTTGACCATCAAATTAAAGCTGAATGCATGATTTAAAAAAAAAAAAAAAATAAGGCTCATAAATTTCATTTAGTACTATAGCAGACCGGATTAGTCATCAAAATCAATAAAACAAACAAAAAGAGAGAAAAAAATGAAACACAAAGGGAAATTTCCTAAAGCTCGTCAGCATCTTCTTGTGATCCAGCACCAGGAGCTCCACCAGATCTCTGATACACGGCAGTGATGATTGGATTACAAACAGCTTCTACTTCCTTGAATTTCTCGTCGTAATCTTCCTTGTCAGCTGCTTGGTTCTCATCAAGCCATTCAAGAGCCTCCTTTACTGCTTCCTCAATCTTCTCTTTCTCATCTGATTCCAGCTTGTCTGCAAGCTTGTCATTATCATTGACCTGCGCCTTCATGTTGTACACATAACTCTCCAAGCTGTTTCTCGCCTCGATATTTTCCTTGACCTTCTTATCTTCCTCTGCGAAATCCTCCGCTTCTTTAACCATTCGGTCAATCTCCTCTTGGCTCAAGCGATCCTTTTCAGTTGTGATAGTGATCTTCTCTGCCTTTCCACTTGCTTTGTCTTCAGCTCTTACATTAAGAATACCATTGGCATCAACCTCGAATGTGACTTCAATCTGAGGGATTCCCCTTGTAGCTGGAGCAAGTCCAGAAAGATCAAACTTTCCAAGTTCCCTGCAGTCTTTTGTGAGACTTCTTTCACCTTCGAAAACATGTATGGAGACAATGGTCTGCTGATCCTGGTAAGTGGTAAAAAATTGAGATCGCTTGGTTGGGATACCTGTGTTCCTAGGGATAACCTTGGCCATCACACCGCCAACGGTTTCGATACCGAGAGTAAGTGGTGCGACATCCAAAAGAAGAACATCTTTGGTTTCATCACCACCCTCTCCGCTCAAGATACCTCCTTGTACAGCAGCACCGTAAGCAACAGCCTCATCAGGGTTGACACCTTTGTTTGGCTCTTTGCCGTTGAAGTATTCTTTAATGAGCTGTTGAACCTTGGGAATCCTGGTACTTCCACCAACAAGGACAATCTCATCAATCTGGTTTTTTTCTAGTCCAGCATCAGCCATAGCCTTCTTCACAGGTCCCATGGTCTTCTTGAATAGATCAGTGTTCAATTCTTCGAAACGAGCACGGGTAAGTGATTCAGAGAAATCCAAGCCTTCGTATAGAGACTCAATCTCAACTCTCACCGAATGTTGGTTACTCAACGCTCTCTTAGCACGTTCACACTCCCTCCTTAGCTTCCCAAGAGCCTTGTTGTCGTTGCTAAAGTCCTTTCCATGCTTCTTCTTGATCAATTTAATGAAGTAATCCATAACCCTGTGATCAAAGTCCTCACCTCCCAAATGCGTGTCACCGTTTGTCGAAAGAACCTCAAAAACCCCATTATCAATATTCAAGATGCTGACGTCGAATGTACCACCACCAAGGTCAAAAACAAGGATGTTCTTCTCTTCACCTTTTTTATGCAAACCATAGGCGATTGCAGCTGCAGTTGGCTCGTTGATGATTCTTACTACATTCAATCCAGCAATCACACCAGCATCCTTTGTAGCCTGTCTCTGAGCATCATTGAAATACGCTGGTACAGTGATAACGGCATCCTTAACTTTCTTTCCAAGAAACGCTTCAGCTGTCTCCTTCATCTTAGTTAGTACCATCGCACTGATTTCCTCAGGGCTGAAAACTTTAGCTTCCCCATCCTTGAGCGTTACCCCAACATAAGGCTTTCCATCTTTATTCACGACGTTATACGGTAAGAGTTTTATATCTTTTTGTACATCTTTATCGCCAAACAATCTTCCGATAAGTCTTTTGCTATCGAAGAAAGTTCTCTCGGGATTCGCAGGTGCTTGATTCTTTGCAGCCTCACCGATCAAACGTTCTCCTAAAGAAGTAAAACCAACCCAAGATGGTGTAATACGGTTACCTTGGTCGTTTGCTATGATTTCGACATGTCCGTTCTTGTAAACACCAACACATGAATAGGTCGTACCAAGATCAATACCAATCACTGTTCCGAACTTTGCCGTTGCTTCCTCTTTGGCTACTACGGAAAATACACATAAAACACTGCATAAGAGGATTAAGAATACCTTTAATGAAGATGATGACAACCCGCGATTTTTCGAAGAAGACACGTCCATACCTTGAAGGACAAAGAAAAGCTAGCTCCTGTAGAAGCCAATGTGTGTGTTTTGCTGAGGTACCTGCTCCCTTTATATAAGTCTCGTATCAGGGGAGCTTTCCTACTTGTTCTCGTACACCTATTTCTATTCCTATTCCAAACAGCAATACAAATAGAATAAGAAACGAATAATTTTTGGTTTACGTGGAATTATTAGATAATGATTATTGGACCAATTATAATATGACATCTGGCAAAACAAATTGTATCGGGAAAATATGGTTGGTCGTTTTTCAGGTGATCTCATGTCTATTTGGTCCTTTCATAAATCACTTTTTCCATTTGTTTTTATTTTATTTTTTTGGTTTTCTCTTTTTTCATTATTTTCTTAACCTTAATAGATAAAACTTTAAAAATTAAATATCTCTCAAAATATAAGTCAAAAATTAATAAATTGTATATATTCGGAAAGCCCTTGACGATAGCTTTCCAACGAGTATCATTGTCGTTATGTTCCGGAACTTTTAAGTTTTTTAGGTATAATAGTAGTTCATATTTGAAAATAAATACTATTTTATAACATTGGTAGTTTATTCTAGTTCTAACAGTTCATTTCGTAGAATGAACTCGTATACACTAGCAATTTATTTTGTAGAATAAACTCATATTAATTGTTCAATTTGAAGAATGAAGTCGCAATGGTAGTTCATTATTATAGTTCATATTGAAGAATGAACTCGTGATAGATATTCTTAATTTCGAACGAACTCATAATAGTTGTTCATGTTATAGGATTGATAATTCATGTTGTAAAATGAACTCATAATATTAATTAAGAATGGTAATTCATATTGTAGAATGAACTCGTAATAGTTGTTCATTATGGTAGTTCATTTTATAAAATGAACACGTAAACGGTAGTTCATATTGTAAAATGAACCCGTGATAGGTGTTCATATTGTATAATGAACTCGTAATATAGTTCATTATACAAGTTCATTTGGTGATAGGTGTTCATATTGTATAATGAACTCGTAATATAGTTCATTATACAAGTTCATTTGGTAGAATGAAGTCGTATGGTAGTTCATTTTGTAGAATGAACTCGTATGTTATTTAATCCAAAGAGTTCACTTTTTGGAATGAACTAACTAGCATGATAGTTCATTTTGTAAAATAAACTCGTATAATAGTTCATTTTGTAAAATTAACTCGTATAATAGTTCATTTTATAGCTAAAAAATAAGGCAAAAATTAAAATCTCCGAAAGATAGTGACAATGGTACTCGTTGGAAAGCTATCGTCGAGGGCTTTTCGAATATATAAAATTTAGCATTTTTGGACATATGGTTCAAAAGATATTTAAGTTTTAAGTTTTTATTTATTTATTTTTGTTAAAAGAGATAAAAAAAGAAAAAATTGTATTTTTGTCACTATAAAAGGTCTATGACATCATTAATGACATCATCCCGCGTAAATATTGTCCAGGCAGGGGCGGAGCCACGTGAAGAGGTGGGTGTGCAATTGCACCCCTCCAACATGCGTTGATTGATAACTTGCACACCATTTCTCGAATCCACGCTCCGTCCCACTCCAGATGACTAATGTAGAGGCATATCATGTATAGATGAAATCATGAAAGAGAGCGAGTTAGAAGATAAACTATGGAACTCTAAGATTCGACGGTTTATCGTATAGGGTGAAAGGTCTGAGAAAGAAAAAGATGTAAGAGAAGCTCGTACCTAAGATCTTTGAATATACACTTATTCGGCAAGTGGACTGCACCTTCCAGCATCTTGGTTAGTTCAGAGCCACTAGCTCAAAGAAATAAAACTTGACTAGCTGATTCCACTCCACATCAGACTCCATCATTAGCTTCTTCTTCAAAAACTGCTAAAATCCCAATTTTTGCTTGCAATTCCTTCTTCTTCAAGTTGCGTATAAATCTTCTTTTCACGCCCCTTGAGGTACCTAGAGAAGTAAATCTTTCAGTAGTTTGTGAACAATAGCTGTTGCAGCAGATGGTCTAATCGGAGATAAACCAAGCAATACTAGATTAAGATCTTTGCATCGAAACAAGCTGACCGATATTATTATGCTATGATCCAAAAAATAAAATAATTGAAGAATATCATTTCCTAATTCAAGATTTCCAACAGACAAAATGGAAGTGCCTCCATTCCATAAGGTCAAACGACTTCTACCAGTACCATATTTTTGGCAAAAGATTGATTTTAACTACTCAATTACTGATGGTAAATAACTCCTGTCTACACTGTATGCACATCACTAAATGGTGTGGTTCACCCAGTAGCACCAAGCACATGACATGCTCATTGAAAGTTATCCTTAAAACCAGTTAAAGGGTAAACCAGATTTGATATGATTCAAGAAATCTTAATTGTACAGAGAAAATAAAAAAATCTACCAACCTTCCAGTTTGCAGCTGTAACTACGGAAAATCCATAGCTACACCCAAACTTTCATTTCTACTTCATTTTTCAAGATTTAAACTTATTTCAACTACAAATCAAAGATAAAATTACTAGAAATGAAAAGGAGACTCAAGATTTTTACATGGTTCGATCCATAAAGGATCTACATCCATGATTTTCACTATAATGCTTTGTGTTTACATGAGACTCAATTAATGAGTCTTTGGAGCTCTAGATCTAGTTTTTGGGGAAGAAGAAGAAGATAGAGAACTAAGGTAAGATACCATGTAGATTATCCTAGCGATGCTATACAACACCGGCTTTCATTGGGCGCCACATGTCGAGCACAGTTTTTGGTATCTACATTTTTCCCTTTTTTCCTTGAGTATTGCTTGGAGAGCGATCCTTAAGAAAAAATACGTCTTGGTATATTTCTTGGAGCGAGACGTGTGGTGCTTAAGTGGATGACTTTGACCTTTAATGATGAAGGAACGAGCGAAAGAATAATAACTTGAATATATACTTGCCTCTTATTCTTTTGCGAAGTTACGAAGCTTCTTTGTGGTATAAAAGCATCATTCCTTGATCTTGTTGTTGTCGATCATGAGTTGTTGTTGGGATCATCCATTGTTTCGATCCGATTTTTCCCTTGTATGTTCGGTTGTTGATTCTTCATGTGGGCGAGAAGTAGCGAGGTGTTGTGTTATACATAATGAGCTAAAATTGACGAAGTACGTAGTGAGCGAGATATCTTCGTTAACGTTATCCCGTTTATTGAGAGAGAATAATGACGCAATCTATGGTTTGCATGGTCCACTTCTTGCATATTTATTCATCATTTTCCAGCGGCCCTGTCAGTTCTATTGCCTTTTCCCTTGCTGAGGCGTTGTCCTTCACTCTATTCAATGTTAACTCGACGTGACCCTTCCTTCTTTTGGTCAGTCCGCCTTGGATTTCCTTTTGGTGTTGTTTCCAACCCTGCACGAGTCAGTGCGGTTGATATTCCCTCCTCCTCCATCCATTGCAAATTATCTTGCCTTAGCGAGTCTCCCATCTGTACCCTCAATCTCCGTAGCTCATGTAAGATTTCCTGATCCACAGTCTTTCTTCTTGTCTCTCCAATGCTTCTTCCTGGATTATGGTGTTTGCTCTTATCCTCGCGCCTTATTCCTTCTTCGCGTCTTAGCGTATGATTTTCATATCTCGCCTCCAATAGAAACCTCCTTAGGTCTCTCTTCTAGTAGCCTTCTCTTCTTCCCTTCTCGTTCGTCTTCTTCCTCGTATTCTTCATAAGTTCCTTCCCCTCGATATAGGATCCGTTTTCGGGACGAAGTCGTTTTCGTTTTTCAATTTGCATCTCTTTCTTGCGAGATTCCCATCATCACTTCGTTGCCGCTTTCATGCCCTTGTTGTGTCATTCGGTTGCCTCGTTTTTCCATTCCACCTTGCTTTTCCGGTTGGTACCTTACTCGACGGGGTGTCTTACTTGGTTATTTCGATGTTATATCCTTGTTAACATCATCATCCTCCTCCTCTTTTCGATTTTTCCCCTCTTCCCCAACATCCCCGGATTTCATGATTCAGACTTGTTTCTTCATGGATTCATCTTCTTTGATCGGGTTTTTTTCTCGTCGCTTATAGTTTATTTCGTGTTTCCTTTTGTTTTTTTGCCTCCTTTCATCCTCGTATCTCCGCC
This sequence comes from Papaver somniferum, assembly GCF_003573695.1. NCBI lineage: Eukaryota > Viridiplantae > Streptophyta > Magnoliopsida > Ranunculales > Papaveraceae > Papaver > Papaver somniferum. The sequence goes on along the minus strand of NW_020620492.1, from coordinate 2,430,860 downwards.
TTTGATCTTCCCATCTCGTTATTTCCAAAGCCCTTATCAGATCCCTTTCTTCGTTGTCGTCTCTTCGTCGCCTCCTTCTTTGGTCTCCTTCGTCATCCTCGTGAGAATATATCCCTTGTTCGTTATGTGTGTGCCTCATTTTTCTTTGGTGGATGAAGGAACTTATGATATCTAAAGCAAAACCCATATAATGCTCCTTTGTTGACTCTTCCCTTGTTTTGCTTAAAGCATTTCATTCGTTAAGTTTTGAAAGTTTTGGTCTCACTTCGTGTTGTTTTTGGTTACTCGTTGCATGATTTTGGTTCTTCTCCATCCATTGATCTTCGCGTTGTTTTGATCTTGATTCGTGTTGTTTCGTTGTTCCTCGCATGCCCATTTTCTTTTCCTCATCGATTTCTCTTTTGCTCCAAGTTCGCTCCATCCTCGACTTCATTCAAATTTAGCTCTCGCACTGCATCACTTCATTTCCTTCAAGTGTATTACTTGATAATCATATTTCTTCATTTCATGTTCTTTCTTTCTTTTCTTTTGCTTTTGTATTCTTTCTTTCTTTTGCCTCTTGAACATATTTTGTTTCCCTTGCTGCTCTACGAGGTCTTATTGCGCCTCCTAGTTAAGGTCTTATTTTTTCCCACCCTTTTTGAAGGATCTTAATTGGACGAAGTATCAGTCGCTTATTACCCTTGCGAATAATAATCCATCTACCTCGTCTTAACATCTATTTTATTTTTTTCCGCGACAATGCGAGAGGCCTAGCTATTCCCATGAACATTAGCCCCATGACATTGCCGTATTTTTTGGTCACACAGCTCACTAATATGGAGGGTGTCATCCCTTTATATTCCCCCTGATTGCCCCTTCAAGGAGGGTAACCCTAAAATGCATGTTGGTCTCCTCCCATCCAGTTATTACGACATTCAGTAGTTTTCGTGGCTTCTTATCACCTTCGCCGATATGGCTTGGGGTTACGAAGTCACACCCTAAGTGGGGTTTCTTTGGGATCGAGTGCATCGTAGCCAAGGCTTTCCAAACGTACATGGACGGTAACGCTCCGGAGGTCTCATGCACCCGCAGATAAACCGAATACGTCGACGCCTTGGTCATATTTTTGTACCCCTTACTGACACTACACCGTTTCCAGGATTTTTTCACGGGATATACCTGTTACTGATTGAGTTTGCAACGGTTATAACTATACTAAATAGGCCATTATTAATAACTGTGATGGTGTTTTGTAACGGTTTCATCTGTGACAAAATCCAGATACAGTCACATATAAAAAGTGTTACAATAGTTAATAGTCACAATTGACCTAATTTTAGGATTGTGACACGTGGCTCATTTTTCACGAAAATTCTAACAGTTTTAGGTGTGAGCATATTATTGCAACGAGTCGTTTGAGGACATTGTCTTCTTGTAGTAACGGTTACAGTAAGACCTATAAGTGTTACCTATTTCTTGTAACAAATCTTTTAGCAACACGTGTCATCCTCCTATATCAGCACTCAGATGATGACACGTGTTCTTTTTAACTAACACTCTTTGTAACAATTATTTCCGTGACAATTATTTAAGTTACAATTAAAAAAAATGGGTATTGATCCATTATACCGGACCTAGATTTAATTTATCCAGAAACACAGGTATGCGACGCAAGTTATCATGAAACTCAGGTCTGCGATACACATTTCAACACTCATACATACATTGTGGAAACACAAGCACAAAGGTTCTATTCATTATGATACTTACAACCAAAAAATTGCGGAACACATGCCTACAATTTGCAATTTCCTTGGTCAAGGTACATCAGACCAATATAAGAAAAAAAAAAACAATGGCATCAAATATCAATGTAGGATCAAAATATCGCAAGAAGACTACATCTGCGAAGTCTTCATTAAAAACACATTGCGAGTGTCGCAGAGTGATTTGAGAGAATGACATAGCAGGTGATGGTGGCAGAAACATGGGAAAAGCGTGATGATTCTGCGAAGCTTAGAGTGTCTGCGAGAATGTACAATAGAACTCTTGCGAAGAACTCGCAAGTCAGATCCGAAACAAAAAGACAGCTTAGCTGTCATCCACTATGTAATTACCCTATATAAAGAGGACGAGTAGGCTCAAGAAAAGGGAGGGGTTTTTGAGATCAGTCTTGGAGTGCTGAGAAAGTTTTCAGGAGATAGAAATTCTAAGAGAGAGATTATATTCTTGATTTCTTTCATTAAACTCCATTAATGGAGATTGTAAATATTATACTCATGTAATTACAAAATCATAGTGAAGAACCATGGATGTAGATCACAATGATCGAACCATGTAAAAATCTTTTGTGTCTCTTTACAATTTTAGCACTTTTATCTTTATTTTCATATCAAATAAGTTTAGATCTAGAAATTATCACCATGATATCATAAGGGGTGTGTTGTAGGATTTCCTGCAACTACATTTTGGCGCTAGAAACAGGGAGGAATAAAGGATTTATCCCTCCTGTAGCTTGTTGGTTCAAGAAGTTTCCATGAAGATTAGCTATTGTTCATATTTTTCTAGATCTACAAAATTTAATTTCAAAAATGGAAATTTCATGGAAGAAATCACACTTTCAGGGAGTAAACATCATCAACAATTCAAAGATATGAAAAGAGTGAGAGAAAAAATTAGTTGTTGTGGTGAAATTTAAGGAAAAAATGGAAGTTTCAGTTGAAGATTTTGATGTTCAGGAAAAAGCAAGAGGCAAGCTTGATCCTAAGCAAACTTGATGAATTAGAAGAGAAAAGAGAAAGAGCTTTACATCATATGGAGAATTATCAGCGAAGATTAGCTCGCGAATATAACAAATGTGTCAAAAAAACGTGAGTTCCAACCAGGTGATTTAATGCTGCGAGAAACACCAGCTTATCAGCGAGAAAATGGTGGAAAATTAGCGAAAAAATGGGATGGACCTTACACAATTAAAGAGATAGTTGGAACTGGGGCATATAGACTGATGGATCCCGAGGATAAAGATGTTGGTCAAAGACTTGATAGACCATGGAACAGATTATATCTAAAGAGAAACAAACATGAAATGTAAAAAGAGAAAATCACAAGAAATGAAATAATAAAGAAACGCGAAAATTTCGCAGAGACGCGAATAAAATTTCGCAGAGATTAAGCGAATAAAATTTCGCAGAGAGAAACGAATTAAATTTCGTAGAGACAAAAGAATGGGACGAACCTTTATGGTGTACACCCTAGTTCGCGGATACAATTTCGCAAGAGACAAATGTAAGACCTAAAGTACGTCATATAAGGGGGTATCTCTTTGCATGGCCCAGGGATAAGGTTATACCGCTGCTGGAACCTGAGTCATGGAGATTTGGGGTCAATAAAGCCCATCTGGGAGAGGTACCTTGGATTTTCAATCTAAACTATGATTTAGGTTGGACGACTGAGGGTTTCTTTCAAGGAGTGCATAGTATGATGAAGGCGCCGAGGTACAAGGTTGAGCCAAGAGTGGCCGGGGCGTACGAAACTACCCTGACCATTCTTGGCAAGTCTTGACTATGATGCAATCGGCCTGAAGAAAACTACACCTAGGGTGCAGTCTCGTAACCATAAGCCCTATAGGAAAAAGGGATAAGAGGCTGCGAAAACAACTGGTTGTTGTCAGGACGCCTCCTTGAAGGGGCAACCAGGGAGAAGATAAGGGCATCACCCTCCATTAGGGAGCTGATAAGTGTCTTAAGACGCAAATTTCATGATTCTTTATGTTCGCAAGAACATTTAGGCTTGTCATATTTGTGTGTGAATTATACAGAGGCAAAAAGCCAAGAGAAAAAGATAAGACGAGATCAATGGGTTTTTACATGAAAATGTATGAACGTCCTGCGATTTCGTCGCAAGATGCAAATGTCATGAGGCTTTATGTTCGCAAGAATATTTAGGCTTGTCATATTTGTGCGTGAGGCAAAAAACCATGAAAAAAAGATAAGACGAGATCAATGGGTTTTTACATGAAAATGTACGAACGTCCTTCGATTTCATTGCAAAGACGGCAATGTCATGGGTCTTTATTTTCGCAAGAAATTTAGATCTGTCATATTGTCGCAGAAACAAAATATTGGCATAATAAGACCTTTAACTAGGAAGGCAAAATAAGACCAACAGAATAATTTCACCCATTAATTATTTTCTTTTAAGAATGCGGGAAAAAATTGCGAATATATATAAATGAAAATGAAATCGAGACAAAGACAATGACAAATAAGAATTATAAAGAATCTCTCGAGAGTATTATTCAGGATTTATCAGGATTGTTATTTAGAATCTCTCAAGAATATTACTCAGAATTTCACAGATTATTCAGAATTTCATAGAATTATTCAGAATTTCGCAGATTATTTAGAATTTCGCAGAATTATTCATAATTTCGCAGAATTGTTCAGAATTTCGTAGATTATTCATAATTTCATAGAATATTTAGAATTTCACAGATTATTTAGAATTTCGAAGAATATTCAGAATTTTGCAGATAATTCAGAACTTCGCAGAATGTGTCAGAATTTCGGGGGAGAAAATATTTGTTCATTACAAGAAAGATAATAAGAGGCAAGTACGGGATTGATAAACAAAACATCATTATCTTTCTTGCAAGTACTTATAATGTTAGAGATACAACTGAATCTTAAAGTTGCATAAAGTACATCACTCGCAAGAAAAGGAAGAGAATAAATAATTCAAGAAAACAAAATTAGAGATCAAGTTTCAATGTTAATCTCGCCAGTTTCATTATCTTCGCCAGTGTTCCTTTCATTATGATAAACTCTAGCTTCTTCTTCATTTGGATTATCACCAGCTGTTGATTCACCACCGGTAGCCGCTTCTTCAAGAGGGATTTCTTCCTAGTCTGCTAAATATCTTTGGGAAACATCCTCTTCACCACTTTCATAATCATGATCACTATCAGCAGGATGAGGGACCTCATCATCATCTACTTCTATAGGCTTGATTGATACAGGAGGAAGAGAGTTGGACAACAAAATTTCATTCACAAGAACTTCAGCACTAAGATGAACTTGGTGAAGGAAAGCCTTATCACGGTTTCAAATTTCCATATCCTTGAAATAAGCAAGGTAGTTATATCTCCTTTCTGCTCGATCGCGAGAAAGAGCAAGATGAGCAGCAATTAATCCATTATCTTTGCGAATTTTAGCCAATTCGGCATCCAAAACAGAAATGGTGGAATGAAGGTTTCTCTCAAACTCTGCGAAAGACAAGAACAAATATGAAAGATAATTAGACGAAGATTTCGCGAGAATATTATAAAAAAGAATTATAAAGAAATTTAATAAAATAAAAACTGGCAGAGGCAGTCAAAATGACTACCTTCCTTTTGCGAAATCAAATTTTGAATTAATGTCAAGCAAGTATTCTCCCAGTGGTTCATTGCATCGTCAAATTTATCTTCAACTAAACCCTTCAGGAGAGATTTTAGATTCTTTTCTTTAGAAATGAGAAAAGTATTTTCCTTCGCAAGTACAGTATGAGATTCTTTTAATTTGGAATATTGTTCCTTGAGCTGATTTGTCTTTACACTTAAAGCTATTCTACCTTGGATGAGCATATTTTTCTCTGCAATAGATGATTCAGTTACTTCCTTAAGTTCAATTTTCAGCGAATGAAGAGATTGTTCTTGCTTATCACATATTCTTTGAAGGTTACTTAATTGCTGCGAAGAGATTGCTAATTTGTTTAAAAGACCCCGTTTCTCTTGAGATAAGATTTTATTTTCATCTGAATAAGTTTCCAATGCCAAATTAGCCTTGGTCAAAAAATAAGAGAGGCGAGAAATTTTGCTATTTAATAAATCTTTCTTTTGTACTAGTTGAGCATTCTCACTGGTAAGATTATCTATTTGATCAATGGAATATGTATGAAGGTTATCTAATCGATTAAATTGATTCGTCCAAGAATCTCTATCAACGCGGGCTTCTTCAGCAGCAGATTCAAATTGGAATATATCCATTAATTGTTTCTGATTTAAGGCTAAATGTGCGAACAAAGGATACTAAGAGAATTGAGTATGGGAAGAAGAAAAATTTATTAATACATAAAAATCAATGATAGAGACAAGAAAATTATACCTTTTAATTCAATATTCTTCTTGCAAAGATTTTCACAGTCTAGCGAAGAATTGTGAAACTTGTAGTTCTCAGGACGAAGGGTGTCACATTCTAAAGTTTTGGCTTGGAGACTTCCTTTCAAAGCTTCAACTTCTTTCTCTAAGGATAATTGCGAAGCAATCTTATCAAAACCGAAGAATTTGCTCAGAATTTCGCAAGCATTGGATTTAACAGAGTTAGCAGAAGATTTTTTGACGTCATCTAAAATATTAGATAAAGTGTTGAAAACATTTTTTATCCCATCCACCACTTCTTTGGAAAAGGGGGAAGATTCAGATGAAACAGTGGTGATAACAGAAAATTGATGGTCATCATTCTTTGCTAAAGAGTGGTGGAATTTGAAGAAGATTAATAGTTGGAGTTGGGATGGAATCATTTTGAGGAGTATTAGTCGAAGAAGAATGATGGGTTTCATTCGCAACAGACTCGGTTAAAATAGAGGAGTTTATCGCGATGCTTTCACATATAGAAAGTGGAGGTTCAATTTGTAATGATGATAAAGGAGAATTAATAGGAATAAGTTTGGGAAGAGTAACAACAAGTCCAACAGTTTTAGGGTGGCGAGGCTTTTTGCGAGGTTTACTAGTGTTTTCATCCTCCTGCGAATAACAATTTAGATAAGAAACAGAGGCAACAATATTGTTATAAAGAGAATAAATGTTTCTTACTACCTTGTGATTCGCAGATTTTCTTTTGTGAACAGTGGCTTTTTGCTGTGACTTTCTGGGAGCGTTAGGGTTTTGAACTGTAAATCTAGTATTAGAAATGGTCCCGCTGAAACAAAAAACAGATAATAAAAAATAGATAATCTAGTATTAGAAGAGGATAATTACATGAAATAAAGTAAAAAACAGATAATATAACTCCTGTGAACATAATCTCGATAGATAAGATCGGATTGGATAAAATCAGAAGAATATTTACCTCGGTGACTCCATGAAAGCAGTAGTAGGAGCTTTCTTAAAAAGAATAAAGTTGTAGAAGATGAAGAATTATATAGAGCAAAAAGATGAGGAAGATGGAGAAACAAAAGAAGATTATTTCTTTGCTGGAATTATCCTTTTATAGACAAGAGGATGGTGACTGGGTAATAATGAACGTGCCGGTAAAAATGGAAAGAATTTGACAAAAATAGGCGGTCATATTTAATTTACGGAATCATGTCGAGAGAAGAATATTAAGAAGAGATAAGATTCTCACGATCTTCTCCTCTTCGCAGAGAAGACATGAGGCAGAGGCAAAATAAGAGTAAAGAAATAATTTGTTCATTCAACACTTTTTCAAGAACTCCACCCTCATAGATAAGGAACAGAGGCAATTATGGACTACCAAGAAAACGTTTTTATGTTCTTTATCGTCTCGGCAAGAATTATTTCCAAAGTGGACGTTCATTAATGAATAATAAGAATCTTTTGCAAAAATAGAATAATAATTTCGCAGAAACAGAGGCAATACTTCTTACATATCTTCAAGGATATTTCATACTTCGCAGAAATGGTACCTCTTATTTACTTCTGAAAGCTTCATAACTTCGCAAAAGAATAGAGGCAAGTACGTACTTTTCAAGTTCAGTATTCTTTCGCTCGTTCCTCCAACAACAACAACAAAACAGATATTTTCTTAAAGATCTCTCTTCAAGCAATATTCAAGAAAAAAGAGGCAAGATGTAGGATCAGAATATCGCAAGAAGACTACATCTGCGAAGTCTTCATTAACAACACATTGCGAGTGTCGCAGAGTGATTTGAGAGAATGACGTAGAAGGTGACGGTGGCAAAAACATGGGAAAAGCGTGATGATTCTGTGAAGCTTAGAATGTCTGCGAGAATGTACAATATAACTCTTGCGAAGAATTCGCAAGTCAGATCCGAAACAAAATGACATCTTAGCTGTCATCCACTATGTAATTACCCTATACAAAAAGGACGAGTAGGCTCAAGAAAGGGAAGGGTTTTTTGAGATCAGTCTTGGAGTGCTGAGAAAGTTTTCAGGAGAGAGATTATATTCTTGATTTCTTTCATTAAACTCCATTAATAGAGATTGTAAATATTATACTCATGTAATTACAAAATCATAGTGAAGAACCATGGGTGTAGATCACAATGATCGAACCATGTAAAAATCCTTTGTGTCTCTTTACAATTTTAGCATTTTTATTTTTATTTTCATATCAAATAAGTTTAGATCTAGAAATTATCACCATGATATCATAAGGGGTGTGTTGTAGAATTTCCTGCAACTACAATCAGTAGTCTTTAAAGTTGAGTAGCATGGGCCTTTAATTTTATTCCATACGCGAGAAATAAAATTGTTGTGAATAGGAAGGACGCCTTGGCTTGGCTTGCGAAGACTGATATTTCTGCCAAGAAGTACTATCCTACAATGGTATTGAGGGTATTTATCTTGATTGCTTTAATGAGACTGAACTATGGTATATTCTTTGTTTTGGTAAAAAATATAATGAAAAGAGATCGAAATAACTTCATTTATCCACGGAAATTTTATAAGATATTTTCCTAAGGTAGTAAAAGGGATGTCTCACATGTTATCGGTGAAATACTTAGAGCAATTGGTGATATTATGGTAATTTTATTTTCAAGTAATAATCATCAGAAATTTTCCTGCCCCGAGGGTATATTTATGGAAATTGATGATATCTAGTGCAAAGAAAACATGTTTCGATTCATTTCGCTAGAAAACCTAAATTGTGACAAAAAAAAGAGGAGACAATACACCCTAGTGTAGTATGTGAAACTGATCAGCGATGCTTTATGGTACACTCTCGCATTTCTATTGCACCTAAGGAGGGAAATGAAGTATTTCCTGTATTGGAAATCCAATACATGCAGTTATTTATTTTTTTTGGTATACATTTAATATGTTAGGGGTCGGGGGTGAACAAATGATAAGTATATATTGTTGGAAAACTCCGAATAAAGGTCAGTAAAATGTTTCTTTGATAATGTAAAACATTATATCATGTTATTATGATGATTGTTCTTAAAATATTTATTGCAATATTTATTGCAATATTATTTGTATAAAATATATTTGGTAAACCATAAAAAAAAATATAAAAACAACATTGAGGAAAGAGTTTGTTAAACAAACATTGTTTTATAAAAGACATCAAATATGACTTACTGAATAAATAAACCATAATCAACAAAGTAAAAAATCCTTTTTTACGGTTTTTTTATTTACCTTTTTTTTCTTTAATTTGTAATCTTCATATCTCAATAATAAAAATTATAATAGCGACTTTGTTTTGTTATCAGTGTTAAAATTTTATATGAAAAACTTATACTAATCCATTATCTGAACTCATCTGTAAACCTTGACTGCAAATTAATACAATTTTCACTTACTTGGATATAACTGGAAAGAAGCAAAGGTAAGTAAATGCAACAACAAAAATGCAGCAACATCATGATCTAAACTTAACCCAAAATTAAACATTCGCTTGAAAATATGTTAATTATTATATGATAACTAAAGCAAAGATATTTTTAATACCTCTTATCAATTACACAAAAAAAAATCATAACCAATAAGAACATGTATTACTTTGTCTGGAGAATGTCCACTTAATTTCAATAACTAATTAGAACATGTATTATCTTTTTCCGGAGAATATCCCAATTAATCTCATGCTTCTTTGTCGTGTTTTACATAAAAAAAATATTGCGAAGAACCTGCAAAAAAAATGCTAAGTACATGCAACAATTAGAGTGCAATAACAACATGATCTTTACTTAACCCAAAAATAAAAGTCAATACATAATCAATAACAACATGTATTCAGAAAAATAAATCAGGGAGAAAAAGTAAAATCGATACTCCCAACTAACCCAGAGTCGAAAAGAAAAAAATGCTTAAATGATGTTTATGGAGAAAATCAATAATTGATTTCCAACGTGGTATATGGTGGTGTCAAACGTTTCATATTGCTTATATTTTCTTTAGGAATATATAACAATATAACCATGTCAAAAATAAAATGCACTAATATTATAAGATAGTGTAGGAATGACCATGTCAACGGATCCCCTTCCTTTAAAAAAAAGTTATACCGAAGTTATATTACTTAGGAGAGAGAGTGTTGGAGAAGTGGGTAGTAGCTAGCACGTGAAGTTAACTTGAGGGTCCAAGTGGAAAAGAGGATAAGTGGAAAAAATAACAAATGGAATTAGTTTTTTATCTTATAATATAATGAAATTCTGGTTATGCATAAGATTAAATGGTTTTAGCAAATTCAATAGGACTGTCGGTTTAAAAAATCAAAAAGCGTATAAACCAGGTGCAACAAAAATGGAATCAAAACCCAACCAATCTTCGTAAAGTTTTTGGTATTCGATGACTAAATATATAAGTTGATATAAGCTTGAGATAAATTATTTTGACTAATCTGAAGCGAAAATTTCGGAGACCATAAAACTTAGCTATTGTGTTCCAATCCGACAACTACGAATCAAGTTGGCATAACTTGATCTCAAAATATATGAGATTTTGTTACCGTTGCTACTTTGAGTGTGTAAACATTACTTTGCAATACTTTTAACAAAATTGATTGATTGTGTCTAAGTGTCAATCTCCCGATATGACATCCATAATTCTTCGTGTTATTGATCGACTATACTTATGTGAAAGTAATACTTAAAAAGGGGAGCATACCAAGTAAACCACCAAAACTTTTTTCCTCTCGGAACTTAATAGACAATTTCTTGCGTGAACTTTAACCAACGATCAAAGTAGATACAGATTATCCGTGAATAAAATCTGATTGAGATTTTCTGAATCACATGAATAATTAATGTACAACTTGCTTGTATATCGATTATAAATAATAAATCAATAAACAAGGAAAATAAATAAAAGCATGCAAGATACTAAAACTTTTACCAACGAGGAAAACTGCAAAGGAAGGGAAATCCTAGGACCTCATTCCAATTTGAACATAAAGTACTATATTAAGTTCTTACAAGAAGTATCCTACTATAATGACTTCGGTCTGGGATATAGTTGAGACATAATAAACCCAAGCTATTCGTATATAATTTTCCCTTACATCTCTTGATTCTCACGAGTAAGTATGCACTCGATTCCTCTAGCTAATGCCTTTTACATGCCTAAGAGTTGTTTCACAGTCATTCGTGAAGTTTAGGGTTATTCTGCCTCAAACAGGATAAATCTTCCCTTAGCATTAGACAAGTGTAAATAAAAAAAAAGGTTATCTACTTATTTAATCGTGTAGAGTATCTTAATCAATCTAACTCACTGAAATATAAATCTGAGAATAAGTTTAGATGAACTCCATGCTATCTTCAAATTTGGATTTTGATAAATAAACATTATATGAAATCGAGATTAAATTTCTATCAAATATTATATTTGTTAAGTGATATTCTTGAATAGTGTTATAGTGATAAGTGCATAATTCATATGATTTTAGTATCCATTCCATACTTGTTTAAGCTATTATTCTTGCATATTTTCGTATTATTACTATTGTTTTCCCTTATTTGTCTCTATTAGGTGAATCATCCAAAACGGAGCTACAAAGTTCTGAAAATATCTAAGGAGTGGAGTATTCCAAGTATCCAAGTACCCAAGTCCAAGAGAAGTGGAAGAAAAGCGACGAAAATGAGCAAAACGCTCAGAATCAAGAGAAGGGACAAAGACCGATCTAAACTCATTCAAATTAAGTATTTATCATCATCATCTTTAATATAAATGAAAGATAAAAAGAATTCAAAAAGAATGAGGTCATTCCGAGTTCAGATGAAGAAGTTGTGGCCAAAACAAGCTTTTATTCAATATCGAAGACAGTAAAGTTCGCGGACGGGTTTCATACTTTAATTCCGAAAATATCTGCTGGAATTTGAATCTCTCTGACTAGGTTCGCGTACTTAGAAAGTAGGAAAACGTGTATTCATACCTTGGAAGGCCTAAGGTCACGTTTGGAGTCGTTATGTCGTATTTTCGGGTCGGGTTCTTAAACCGAACTAAATACTTGATAGCCAAGCAATGTAAACCTATAAAAAGATATTAGGTCATGGAATCGAATCTCATATTATACTTTTGTTCTTAATTAATATTTTTGGGTTTATCTCTTTAGGAGAGAAACCGGGTAATTGTGTAATCATGAGAAACTAAATCCTTTGTTGATTAAGGATGAATTCAATGTTCTAAGCATGAAGCTTTATTAATAATAAAAATATATTGAGAGTTTTTATCATCATCGTTTGTCTTTACCATATCTAGGGTTTATGAGTGATTCTTAGATTGATTTGGGATGCATACTAGATTAGTCTATTGATTGTTCTATCGCTATTAGAAGTTATAAGATAAGTAATCGTCGATTAACTCTCTACACAAGTAGAAATCGCGAGACCTTACAGAGGGATTCTGTGGAGCAATCGTGTGTGAAGACAAAACCAACAAGTAAACCTTGATCTAAGAGTTTAACTACTGGGATCAACCTAAATTTACAAAGCTTAAAGCGTTCGATTGGATTACACCTTGAGTGATCTACTACTTGGTGGTTCGTTGCATAGAATCTGGTAGTCGAGAACTTCCGTATCCAGTGATTAAAGGATTTTTGGGGATAACACTGATCTAGTTGTTATTCTACTGTTGGTGATTAATGATTCGAACGAAAGATAGATAAGTATATTAATCCAGCTATCGCTTGGTAACGGCGAAGGATTCCTTGATCATCCCTTTCTTCTTATTGTCTTTATATTTATCTTACAAACAAACCCCCATTGTTGTTTACTTTATTTTGTTGATCAAATAACCTATCAATTACACAGCTCTCTGTGGGAACGATCTCTTACTTCCGCTATATTACCACTTAATTAGTGGAAAATATATTTATTAATTTGTTGAGCCTACGATAGCCCATTAAATTTTGGCGCCGTTGCCGCGGAGCAGTTTCTAATTGATTTGTTATTTGTTTAGCTCGTTTTTTTTTTGTGTTATTTTCTCTTTTACTCTTGTGAGTCGTTATGTTTCCTTACGGAAATAACATGTTCGGAGCACAAGATTACAAATACAACAGTGGTAATCAATATGGTTTTCAATCCCATTCATATGAAAACTACCAATCATCCTATGGGTATAATCAAAACCAATTTTTTGGCTATGATCAATATCCCACAGAACCTTATGGACATTCTCATACATGTCAACAACCTTATGACGGGCATGTAAGTGAACAATCACGAGGATGGGAGGATAGTTACACTTCTAATAGTTTATCTCCTGAACTTGAGCAGAAGTTTGATCAGATTATGCATTATTTAAAAGCCAGTATTTCCACAGTAGAGTCACTCAACGAGCAACTAAGCGCGAAGAACAATATGTCAACCGAATCTTACTTCAATATATCTAACCAGACTCCGGATCGTTTTTATGATCATTTACTTATTCAAAAAGGGGAGACTTGGTATGGAAATAGTGTGGTGAGTGAAGGTGTTGGTTTTGATGAATGTCTTGACCAATTCCAAGCGATGACACAACATCAACAAGGGATCCATACAATTGAAGATGAACAATATGAGCAACTTCAGGAAATTAAAAGGCGTGTGGAGAACTTAAAAATACAAATTGATCAACTCAATGAGACAAGGAATGAAGAAGTTTGGTCTCAAAGCCAAAACGAATCCGAAATTCCTGCGAATGACGAAGATTCCGATGAAGATGAGCAACCTTTCAAAAGTCCTTGCAGCAATGATACGATTACTCCAACTCCATATCATAATAAATATCCTTCGCCTATTCAAAAGGAAGATATTGAGTATGACATATATATTGTTACAAATGGTGTAATGTACTCAGACGAAGAAATTATGAGTTGCATCCATGAGTTAGACGTTTTAGGAAAGGATTCTAATTCCTATGACGAGGTTGTTGGGGAGATTGAGATTGAGAATGAAACCAAATTGATTGATTTCGTGGAAGACCCAATTAAGCTAGATAATAATAGTTCGATAGAGGACCACAATATACTTGAGGTAAATAATTCACTGTTAACTAAGAAAGATGAGGATTTGAAACAAGGTTTGTCTAATCCATTGCATAATTCAATATCTATTGATCCTTTTCCTCCAATTGAAGTAGCTTCTCAAAGAGTTGTTAACCCAACTTTTAAGAAAATACCTCATTTAGGATTGGAGTTGTGTGCTTCTAAAGTTTTAACGGATTATTTTGCTTCTAAGTATCCACCACTTGATGTGTTTTATTATAAGATTGTGTAGGTTCACCAAGCTGAGGAACCTTTTGAAGTTTCCGAAAATTATGTTCTTTATCCACTTCCGAGTGTAGAAAGGACTAAGTGTAGGGGAAACTTCAATAAAGTGATATCTTCAATATTTATATCTTGTGCTAATGTTTTTGTGAAGATATTATTTGAATTGCAGATTGTTATTTGGAAGGATTACCAAATTTTCAGATTGTTGGTTTACGGACGATAACAATAACATCGGGCTGACGGTGTTAAACCAAGCGCTGCGAGGGAGGAAACCTATCGGTTTTGTATCTCTATCCCTTTTGTTTTTAGTTTTCTTAGTTTTTCATTTCATATCTTGCATTCCCATCTTATATTTTACAAAGTCCTATATATATAATGAAAGTTTTGACGAATTCTCGTCAGAAAATTCTGACTGCGCAGTTATTACGAAAACAGCTCTCGAGACTTCATACGGAGTCCGATTTGAGTGGTTGGCCAAACTTTTAAAGAGGACAGGCATACCTTTCTTTTACAAAAATAAAATCTGAATTCGGAGTCTGTTAAGTTGGAGCGATAGGCCTGGATATTTGAGTTTCGAATTTTTTCCAAAACTCTTTCAGATTGCATGTCAGTCAGTACGGAGGCCATAAAAGTCAGAAAGTTTATCTAAACACTGTTCCCTTTTAATGCCTCATAGAAAAGACGTAGGCGAACAACTTTCGTTTAGGATGTTTTTCCTAGTTCCCTACCCATTTGTACAGTTTTAGAGTTTTTCAGGGATGTTATGTCAAAAATCAGAATTTTTGGTTTTGAACATTGAGGACAATGTTGAGTTTAAATGTGGGGGAGTAGTTAAGCATCTTTGACTTGCATATAAAATAAAAAAATTCATTCTCTTTTACTTATTGCATACTTGAGACTTCATATTTTAGAGTTAATTTTGAGTTACTTAGGATGACACTCTACACCTTTTTAAGGTTGAAACAGTTCTTACGGCTATAGATGAAGTTCCACTTTGTCGTTCTACATTCCTTAAATATATATGTTCATAATTGAATGCGAAACGCATATATGGTAGTCGTTTGAAAGATTCATCCTCCCAATTAATCATTAATGAATCACTTTCTTTTTATTTTTGCAGTTATATGTTTCTCTAAAGTGATTTGATGGGATCCTGATACTGTCGTGGATGTTGTAGCAAGGTAATCATTGGTTGGGTTTATAAAAGCCTCATAAGACAATTGTCTTACACTCATAAAGAGTGATCCGGAAAAAAAAAAAAAAAAAAAAAAAAAGACAAAGAAAGAAAGAAAAATAAATAAGGCTCCTCTTCATTTATCGACAAGTAATAAATGGTAGGTCCGGAATTGCGGACCAATCATAGTCGATGAAAACAAAAACCATATCATCATTATATGGCAAGTCAAAAAGACTATTGATGAGGTTCTTTACGCTTAGATAACAGTATGTGTGAAACGTTGTCCCTGTCTCCGTCGCCTAAGAAAGCATGGAACGCAGGATCCAAGGCAACTATCATGTACTTGCTGAAAAGGAACATGCACTTAGAGTATCTAATCATGTGGTCGAGTTAAATGAGTGCTTCTCTCAACTATTCCGCTATAAATAGAATCCTTTGAAGACATTCATACAAGTATTGTAGGTAACATCTTTCACTTAAGTCAACATTTGCACACTTCACTTTTCTATTTCCATTCTCTTATATATCCATGTGATTTCAGTAAGAGAGTGTTGTGGCAAACGTTGCAACAAGTACGATGACTATCTTAGTAAAGTTTTGCAATCAGGTTGAATGACATACGTAATTAATTGCTTATGTGTGATGATTGGAATGTATGTGGGATGTTTGTATCTAAAGAACATTTGCAAGATAATTATTTGGCTTTTTTCTTTGTGTCTATCCTTAGTGGTTCTTCCAAGGCGAGAAATTGGAGTAGGTTTTGTGGGTATACCTCTTGTAAGCCCTCACGAGACTATAACTCGTCACTAAGGACACCTAGGAGTTTAAAGACCTGTTATTCATGCTAAGAGTAACCGTATCCCCACGACATGGAGTTGTTGTAATTAGGATTATTTTTATTTAGTTTGCTCGAGGACTAGCAAAATCTAAGTGTGGGAGAATTTGATAAGTGCATAATTCATATGATTTTAATATCCATTCCATACTTGTTTAAGCTATTATTCTTGCATATTTTCGTATTATTACTATTGTTTTCTCTTATTTTTCTCTATTAGGTGAATCATCCAAAAAGGAGCTACAAAGTGCTGAAAAGATCTAAGGAGTGAAGTATTCCAAGTATCCAAGTCCAAGAGAAGTGGAAGAAAAGCGACGAAAAGGAGCAAAACGCTCAAAATCAAGAGAAGGGACAAAGACCGATCTTAACTCATTCAAATTAAAGATTTCTCATCATCATCTTGAAGAGAATTGTAAATAAAAATAATGCAAAAAGAATGAGGTCATTCCGAGTTTGGATGAAGAAGTTGTGGCCAAAACAAGCTTTTATTGAATACCGAAGACTGTAAAGTTAGGGGACGGGTTTCATACTTCAATTCCGAAAATATCTGCTGGAATTTGAAGTTCTCGGACTGGGTTCGCGTACTTAGCAAGTAGGAAAACGTGTATTCATACCTTGGAAGGCCTAAGGTCACGTTTGGAGTCGTTATGTCGTATTTTCGGGTCGGGTTCTTAAACCGAACTAAATACTTGATAGCCAAGCGATGTAAACCAATAAAAAGGTAATAGGTCATGGAATCGAATCTCATATTATACTTTTGTTCTTCATTAATATTTTAGGGTTTACCCCTTTAGGGGGGAATTCGGGTAATTGTGTAATCATGAGAAACCAAATCCTTTGTTGATTAAGGATGAATTCAATGTTCTAAGCGTGAAGCTTTATTAATAATAAAAATATATTGAGAGTTTTTATCATCATCGTTTATCTTTACCATATCTAGGGTTTATAAGTGATTCTTAGATTGATTTGGTATGCATACTAGATTAGTTGATTGTTCTACCTCTAGTAGAAGTTATGAGATAAGTAATCGTCGATTAACTCTCTACACAAGTAGAAATCGCGAGATCTTACAAAGGGATTTTGTGGATCCATCGTGTGTGAAGACAACACCAGCAAGTAAACCTTGATCTAAGAGTTTAACTACTGGGATCAACCTAAATTCACAAATATTAAAGCGTTCGATTGGATTACACCTTGAGTGATCTACTACTTGGTGGTTCGTTGGATAGAATCTGGTAGTCCAGAACTTCCGTATCCAGTGATTGAAGGATTTTTGGGGATAACACTGATCTAGCTGTTATTCTACGGTTGGTGATGAATGATTCTAACGAAAGATAGATAAGTATATTAATCCATCTATCGCTTGGTAACGGCGAAGGATTCCTTGATCATCCATTTTTTCTTATTGTCTTTATATTTATCTTGTAACCAAAACCCCCATTGTTATTTACTTTATTTTGCTGATCAAATAATCTATCAATTACACAGCTCTTTGTGGGAACGATCTCTTACTACCGCTATATTACCAGTTAATTAGTGGGAAATATATTTATTAATTTGTTGAGCCTACGACAACCCATCATATAGCAGAAGAGATAACGACCTTTAGAATAGACAAAATTATAAAAAAAAAAATTAAATAAGAAAACAGGTTTTGAAGCTATCAAAGATAATATAGTTTTACTTATACTTCAGGGTTCTCCAAGTGAAGTCTTTCAAGGTCTCACCTTAGTTCTCGAAGAACCTTCGATGCAAGAGGACTAATTTAGCAGCAAGAGACACAGTGTAACCGATTAAGAATCTATTTTGCAAGAAGTATCCAATATATGTAAAAATCGATCAAGACTAGGTTGCTTTATATGTAAACAATGATTTCTTACAACCCAAATAATTCTCAATACTGCTAAATTTAAGCTTTTTACTCATACACAAAAGGTCTAATTCTTTGGTTCAAACTTTACTTGTAACGAGGTTCTTTCCACAGTTTGAATTGTTGAAACAATTAAGCATCATATAATTACGATAAGTAGGTTACTTCCAGAGATGACTTCAAATTTCTAAATCTAGGTGTGTGCATTTGAAGTTGCAACTTCCTGAATTGGGACTTAAACTTGTATCTCAATAAGTTTGATAAGTTCTTTGAATGAAAAATTAATTCTCCTAGCAAAAGAAGTAACTAAAAATAACAATCCGTAAGCTTTTGAAAAAATTCCTTGAGAAACAATTAAGGAAAGTACAACAGTTTCTAAAAATATTTTTGATACTTCTTGTACGTTAAGGTTCACAAACCCGTGGTTTTAAGTTTGCAAACTCAATTAGATAAAGTGTCATGCGATACGTTGGCCAATTACTGTTCACGAACTCAAATAAGTTTGGGTTCAGGAACCTTTCTTTCTCGTTTAGGTTTACCAACCCAAACTAACGCCAAGTCCAGGAAACCTTCTTTTTCTTCTAGGTTCGTAAACTCAAAACTAAGGTTGGCGAACTCAATGAGCATAAAATTGTTTTTTAAGGTTAAGTTCTTGTACAAGTTTACGAACTTAGCAAGTAGTTTTGTGAGCCTATACTTTCAAAACACGTGAGAAACTACTAATTTGATTCTGGTTTCGAAATGAGATGAGCATGAGCTTGATAGCGTAATATCACTCAGCTTTAGCCAAACAACTAGTATGTGACAAGAATTTTCTTTGGAATTGATCATTTACTAAAGTCGTTGACTTTGCTGTATATGTATGCATGGAAAATAATTTTGAAAAAGATAATCAATCTTTGTTACTAACCTTTGGTGAAGGTTTTCAAATGATGTCTTTGTGTGATTATCAATTTTCAAGAGTAATTTGGATGATCCTAAGACTCTATCACATAATCCAATCTAGTGAAGCAACCTTTAATAGCATATAAATCAAGAAATAATTTTGGTATCTAAACTTGATAACGGGCTTGACATACCAGTGCTTGTAGGTTCGACCGAGCATTCTCTCTAACAAACTCAATTCCTAATAATTTGTAAACTACGCCTAATACTGATGGGTATGTTCACTGTTGTCAAAAAATGATACGATGTGCTAAGTATGATGTCACATGCAATAATCAATGTGAAATTTTAACTCGCTTGTTTCTGGAACTGTAACTTTACTTCACAAATTTGGAATCGTATAAACTTTTAGATGAGCTATGTGAAACAAAAAATTACACTTTCCATGAATGGATAAATAGTTGTTTTAACATTGCGGGTAGGGAATTAAAGGTTGAACAGAGTTACGGAGTATCATAACTTGGTAAATGGGGAAAACTTGGTGTAAAAAAGTTTTCTGAAAAAGCATATCGAATAAAACAGTTGGAGGCAATAAATAACATAGTGAAATTCATAAACTCCATTGAGAATTTTTCTATAGTGCTAACTACAACACTAATCAAATTCTTTATGATCATACACGAGACCTTGATTCCCAAATAACTAATCCAAATGGCTAGAACTATCCCGGATGTATGAGATATAATATTGACATTGTCGTATAAATGTTACTAGATACATGCGTCTCCGCAGTAGGACTAACTTTGATTGACTTCGATATTAACTACAAAGAAGTTAGAGGAGAATCCTCTAAATGGAACTTAACAGAAACACTTAGCTCAAATGGAGCTAATTATAAAACAGTCTTTCAAATTCCAATGGGTAACAAACCTAAGTTGTAATAGTGTCCAGCAACATAGTTCCTGGAAGGTTGGCAATGGTAAAAAGATTAGAATCTGGGAGGACATATGGATTCCCTCAATCTCTTCTTTAATTCTTAAACCTGCTACTTTCCTTGAAGAGATAAATTTGGTTGAACATCTCCTCTGACCTTCTGGTGATTGGAATACAAATCTCATTAACACTTCGTTTACTACTGGCATTGCTCTGTTAATCCACAACATTGTCACTCATCCTGAAGATGATGATGCAATTGTGTGGAATCTAACAAATTATGGAAATTTCACTGTAAAGTTACTCTACAAAGCTAAAATGGATCATCTCTACAGAAATGATACTCAGACTAGCAATTGGAAGACTCTGTGGAAAAGGACATTGATCCAGTTATCCGAATTTTTCTTTGGAAATGTGCTCATGGGATCCCACCTACTAATGCCAAAACTTCAAGCATTATGTACTATATTGATTCAATCAGCACGCTATGCAACTGTGGAGAGGAAACTATGACATATATGTTTCTAATTTTCCCTGCCGCTACCTCAATATGGCAATTACTGCTTGGCAACTCCCATGGAAATTTTGATTGCATTACAGACTTCTTGGATTGGTTGAACACTTGGTTTAACTCTGAAACTACTAGTAAGAGATGCAGAATCTATGCAACAACTTGCTGGTTCATTTGGAAGGCTAGATGTGACTATATCTTCAGGCACATTAATCTTAATGCCAGAAATACTACTATCAGCATACAATAACACTTATGCAATTATAATAGAGTACACCATCTGACACATCATATTCTCAGTCAGAGTCAACATTCAAGTAATAGTAGCACTATTTTATCAGATGATACCAACTACTCCCTTGATTCTGATCAAAGGGGAGATTATGGAATCCAAATACAAATTTGTACTTTGCAAGATCCCGAAACTTTATATTACTTCACTGCACCCACTGCTTAAGATTTTGCAGGAAACATCATTGAGACTAGAAGATATATAGGATACAATGGAGAATGGGGGGCAACAGGAAGAGTTGATGTAGCTTTTGAATAGGTCAGAGGAATGCAGCACACCAACGTAGAAATTCAAGATGAATCAAAGGAAATTCTAGATCGTTTCAAGATGCTATATTACAATAACGTTCAAGGAAGATATCATCTAAGTTACCATAAAACTCTCGGAAATCAAACAAATGTTGAAACAGATATTCAACAGCAGCTTATTTCTTTTGTTTTAGTAGGCCTTACTTCTATCCACATACTTATTTAAACTCTTTTCAGCTAGCTATGCATTGTAAAAACTCGATATTTAGGAGCGGTGGTTCAACTTTGACCACAAGTTCCACTGTGTACTCTTCTTAGGCACTCTGCCTAAGTTTTTCTATGAAAAAAAGATAAGTTGTGATCGTGTTAAATCCCGCAGTAAACCAATCCTTTAGGTTGCAAATTGGAATGTATGCAAAGGGAAAATAACTTAGATACGGATCTTGTCTTGGAAACTAAACCTCAAAACTAGTTAACTTTAAGGTCTTGGGTTCTTTAATTTGGCCAGTAGATTTAACAATTTTCTATTGGCAAATATTTCAGAACTATGTAATTAAGAGCCTAATAGATCTGAATTCAACTGGGCATTGCATTACCCTACCAATACTATTTAAGTAAAGGTAGAGCTTTCAATTTTCTATAAAAATAAAATAAGATAATAGTGAATCAATAAACTCAAGCATATATAAAAATGTAGTATACTTACTGGATCAGCTAAGCTACATTTAATATTTCTTCATCTTAATATTTAAAAGTCGCAAGTCTCAGAGCCCATGAATCGCGAATGCGCTACATTTCAAAATTCTAATATGATATAACCATAGACACAAGCAGGCCCAACTAAAATGAAATCATTGAGAAATTTGATGAAGACTTGCATCATCATGCCTTCAAGAGCATTTGGTCAAAATGCCATACCCCTGCAATTTCACCATTTGAAAATGCTTGATAAGGAAAAACAGGTTTTACCAAGAAAATCAAAAGTCTATGAAACCATTATATGAGTTCTAAATCTTACCATGCCCCTTGCCGATCCTTCTCAATTGGGCAACAAATTCAGAGATCTTCTTAATGGCTTCCACCTAATAAGAGAGAAATGCAAACAATCCATTAGTTAAACCGTTAAAAGTATTTCTCTTACAACATAAACAACTGAAGGCAACCCCTAAATCCATGAAAGGAAATTAGAATACAGAAAAAATAAATTGATTTTCACCTGCTCGGTCAAGAATGTGCTTTCAACAAAATCGGCTAATTGCACATCATTGTTGGCATCTGCTACCTGTTTTTTGTTAAACAAAAAACCATAATCTCAATATAGGCCCATGGACATTGTAACGTATATACATATATCATATTTTTAAGTAGGACGATAAAAAACCAAAAATTGAAAGGTGAATCCGAAACTTACCCTATGTAACTGGAGAAGCTTCTCGTTTGTTAACTTTTCTAGAGATAATGCAAGTTCCATGGCTGAGTCATGAAAATAACCATGCCCATTATCAACCGATGATAGTACAAGAGATACAAATTGTATTAAGGCGTATAAGCCAAGTTCAAGTACGACATGAAGAAAGGAAAAAACGTATCGCAGGTAAATCATCATAAACAGTTCTAAGAGAATCTATTGGAGTTAGCGACAATAAAAGACCCCAAGCACATGTACAATTCATCCGGTATCAAGTATCAACATGAGAATATGTTATGAAGACATAACACTAGCTGTGGGGTCATGGAACACATTGAAATCAGAGACAACTGTTTAAATATGTATCGAGTTGCATACACGATTGTAATTGAAAATGTCAGCCGAACAATTTTACAGTTAAGTTGCAATCACGTATACTAGCAGCAATTGCACAAACACTATGACCAAACATTTGACATGGGACACAAATAAATCCGAATTCAAGAACAACCAACTTACCATACAATGCTTCTCCTTTCTCAAGGTGATCATATTCAGACATGGGCATCACCAAAGCTTGCAGCTTGACTTTACCCCCTCTTCTATTCTATAACAATTAATAATAAAACAACATCCTTAATTGGCAAAATTGAACCCGAAAACAGATTAATCAACAAAATCATTCCAACACAAGCAATTAAGCAAACACCTGATATTCCATAAGTAGCTCAGCATGTTCCCTCTCCTCTACACTAGCTTCCTTAAAGAACCTAAAATCCAAACAATACAAAATTCAACCAAAAATTCAACAAAATCACAAAAATCAAAATTCTCAAAGGGTTTTAGATTAGCAAATTACTTGGAAAATCCTTTGAGAGCAACATTATCCCGGTCGAAGTACGCGTACAAAGCGTGATACACATACGATACATTGTATTCCACACTGATTCAAAATCAATCAATCCAATTTAGCATCAAAAATTCAAACTCAAAATCAAATTAATTAAGATTTACTGGAAAAAAAATCAACGAAATGAGATGAAATTAGGTAAAAAAATAGAGGTAATTACTTGATCTGTTCATTAATGGCAGCTTCACAATCATCTGTAAACTTATGACGAGCAATAGATTGTTGAGGAAGATCTGGTACTAATTGAAGTTCTTTCTTCACTTCTTCAAATGGTTCAAAAACAACACCAGTCACCGGACTACGATTATTCGATTCGCTTTTCGATACGCTCATAACAAATCCATCAGTTCTTCTCTGCGATGAAAAACTCACAGAAGAAGACGATGAAGGGAATTGATTCACATTATCAACTATAGCTGTTGATAGTGAAAATGCCGCCGTCGATGGAGATGCTCTCAGAAGCATGGTGGCTGTAGTTGCTGTGCTGGTGGTGGCTGCGGTGGTGCTGAGATTGAATTAAGAAGGTTTCTGTGTGTGTGGGGTGAGGAATGAAGACTATCCTTTCGGAGAAAGATTATATAGAGGTGGGGTTTGGGTTTGGGCCGTTGGATTGAGTGACAAATGGATGGTTAAGATTAGGGGCGTGTGGTGAACCCGTGCTTCTCTGTAAATATCTGTTTCTGTGTATATACTTCCAAGAACTGGGGTTCTGGGGCAATGGTCCTGGAGAGCATTTCTGTGGATAGCATTGAGAAATGAGAAAGGAGAGGGAAATGTTTTGGAGTTACTTGTTTGAATTATTGTGGTGGTGATTGGGTGATTGGAATTTGAATTTTGAAATTTATTGTGGTTACTGAGTTCTCTTGATAACGAAGCTGTGATACTTGGAAACTCACCTCAAATATGCCGTAGATGTTTCTCAAATGGAATAGTAATCGCTAACTCAAAATAAATCAATGCGACTAAAGCAATAAATTAGAAATATGTTGCAGATGATGCATGAAATTTGAGCTCCAAGAAATAGTAATTGGAGCATGAAAATTAAATGAAGGTCTGTGCCACTGAGACTCATGTGTGCCAAGTGATTCATGAAAGTGAGTTCTATGTCACATCCCCTATATATAAAATGGGGTAGTGATGAATGTTTCCAACTACACAAATCCGATTCAGATAGTTTAGCAAAAAAGATATGAAACCCTGTATTGGAATGGGAATTGATTTGAATAAATTTTAAGATGCTGGAGTAAACCGGAAAGAGAAAATCAATAATGAGACAGACTTGGGAGTGATATTAATCTGGTTATTGCTTCAGATTAACCTTGTGAATTTATGGACGAAGATGGCATTGTTTATTTC
Source organism: Papaver somniferum (assembly GCF_003573695.1). NCBI lineage: Eukaryota > Viridiplantae > Streptophyta > Magnoliopsida > Ranunculales > Papaveraceae > Papaver > Papaver somniferum. The sequence goes on along the minus strand of NW_020620492.1, from coordinate 2,406,018 downwards.
GGTGTAATATAAGGAAGATTTTAAGGATATCAATTATCAAATGACCAAATATTTTTCTCTTTTGTGTCTATTGCTTAAGTGAATGGTGTTTTAATTCCTCATTTTTGGATTTTTTTTTCCTTTTTTTTCATGGTTAAATTGGGTCCTATAACATTTAATTGGGGCCTATCAAATTTTCCTTCCCACATCACCAAATTACTCTGGGCACCCAAACTTCTAAGAAATACTAATTTACCCCCTATTAATTCTTAAAACTATCTCATATAAATTCTAAACTTTCCATTTTCAGTAAATCCAAAAACAAAAAAAAACTAAACCTAAAAAAACTTTCTATTTTCATCCTAATCTTTCCAAATTTTTAAAACCCTAATTTTCATCTTCTTCTCCAACGAATCTTCGATCCACACAAGAAAAAGGTAAATCTTCATCAACCCATTCTATGATTCTTCATGTCTTATTGATTTACATGTTTAAATCTTCAATTTCGAAAAATCAAATTTCTGATTACACCCAGAATCGGTTTTTATTGACATATCGAATAAACTGATTTTGGGTTTTGTTTTCGGCCATGAAAAGCATGCACAATAATCAGTTTACATGATGATTAACATCAACCGATTCTGGGTTAGAAATGAAATATGAAAATACATCACCAGAATCGGTTTATATATGTAATATGTATAATACGATTACTATACTCTTTTCATCTTCCTTTTCACAATCTGATTTTATACATGTACCACATAACCCGATTCATGTAGTCTCTTCAGAATCGGATTACTTATGTTTTTATATGTACCGATTTCTTACTTGATTTTTGTTTAATTTTTGTATAGAATGGACTTCGAACACCTAGCTATCATTTTACAATCGAGAGGTAACCTTGGAGGATGTTCCGAGGAAACCACAAAGAGTGCCAGAGAGAAGCCTATATAAATTTTCTTTCGAAGGTGAGACCCGTCTTGAACAAGCCCTCGCATTGATTGACAAGCTTTCACTTGAAGAGCTTGTTGAGGTCATGAGGTTCGCTAGGATGAGGAGAAACATTATATCAGCTGAGAGGGATCGCCACCAAGAATTGGAAAGTGTGTTTGAAGAAATGGCTGAATATATAGCCATGGGTGATGCAGAAGCTGCTGCTCTTGATGATGCTGGTGCTGGTGGTAATGTTGCTGCTCCTGATGTTGTTACTGCTGCAAATGTTCCTGGTACTCCTTAAGTTTTTAAGTTTATCTTTAAAATATTAAAACTTTAAGTTTATAAGACTTGTGGTTGATTTAAGTCTTTTGGGATGGTTGATGTTTGTATTTTGGATGATCTTTGTGTGGTTGATGTTTGTATTTTGGATGATCTTTCTGTTGAACTTAATGCACTTAATGTTTAAATTGATTCTAGCCTGACATGTCAACAATCGGTCTACTCGATATGTCATCATAAACAGATTGTGAAAGCAATTTTTCCTGGATGTTTTTCAAGCCAGAAACGGATCACATATTAAAATATATAAACCGATTGATGTCGGTGAAAATTCAAAATTTAACATGTATTTAATCGGTTTACGTTGGTCGCAAGAACAACCGATTCCTTGTGGCATATCAACACAATCGGGTTTTACAGACCTTCTAAAATACCGATTATAGCAAATTATTTCACGTTTTTCAAAAAAAAATAGTCGTTAGGGACTTTCTCTATAAATAGAGACCTCACCCTTGGACCCCATTTTCCCCAAAATTGATCATTTTATTCCAATTCACTCCACAACTACTCATTTGATACATATACATACAAGAAATGGCATCGTTTGACTCCGCGAAAGATTTGGCAATCACCAAAGCATGGTATGCGGAAAATCGACTTAGACGTCAATCCTCTGAAAGGGAGGATTCCACAACCTTTTGTGCTAGGGTACACAACAAATTTAGCCAAGTGTTTAGGAATTCTAATGCAAGAAGTATTCAACAAGTCCATGATAGGCACCTAGTCATCGAAAATGCGATAGTTGCTTTTTTAGCTCTCCGACCTCGAATTTTTAACACTCGCTCCTTCACCTTGTCTATTGCACAATTTGTAAGTAATTTTGTGGTTTTTTTACGTAACCCATGTTGTTTTATCTTCCAATGAAACACCACTAAGAAATATAAGTTTGTTTTTGTGTTTTTGTGGTACGAAGTCGTGAAAGCGCGCTACTTGGAGGAAAAGGAGGAAGCATTCGCATTCGATGCAAGCTATCACTTCTTGGTAGAAAGAATCCCGAAGGATAACCCGGACTACTTGGATGTTGTATCGTCTTCGGAGGAGGAAGATTGATGTCTTTAGAAGTTTTTGTATAGGTTTTATGGGTAGACCTCTATGTAAACCCTCACGAGACTATAACTCGTCCACTAGGGTCGCCTAGGGGTTTAAAGGCTTGATGCATGTGCTAAATGCATCCTACAATAATAATGCAATGAATGAAAATTGGTATTGAAAGGAAACAATCGGTTTATATATGTCATAAGTAAAATCCGATTACCAAAATCGGATTATAAACATGTCAACGTTAACCGAATATAGATGTCCTCTGTTAATTCGTAAACACCAGTCCAGAATCGGTTTACAAGTGAATGAACGTAAACCGATTCTGAGTACTATTTACGAAAAAAAAAATCAAAATGTTTGATGTTTTGATGAACTCTCTAACATTAGTTAATCTCACATCCAGAACAAAATTAACCCCTAATACGATTAATTAGTGCTAATTATTCAGGGGTAAAATAGGTAGTTAGGTCATTATTTTGATAAGGGGTGGTGTGTAGGTGATTTCTAATGACCTTTTTTGTCATCTAGCTATAGGTCCCAATTAAGTGGTATAGGCCCTAATTTAGCCAGGTTTTTTTTTGTCATTTTTTGTCACTGTTTTGGTGACTCTTTTTGAATAATGCTTTTTGGGAAAATTATTTAAATACCCCTCAAAATCCGCCTCTTAAAATATATCCTTATTCAATTTTTAAAAATACCCCTACCTTCTGAAAAGCGGAAACAACTAGCACAAGTTTTTGTTTTCAAAAATGAACGCAACTAGCACAAGTTGCTTCCAGAAGTGGACGCAACTAACACAAGCTGCTTCCAAAAAGTGGAAGCAACTTTCTCAAGTTGACTCCAAAAAATTATTTTTTACCCTTCGGGAGTATCTGTGCGAAATCAACCAAAATGGAGGGTATTTATAACATTCATACATGCTTTTTTTTGTTGTGATAAGCTAAAATCGGACCCAGGCCCCTACCCAAATCCAGCCAGCTAGACTAGCCCCACTGCTAGACCCAACCCCGCCAAACCCCTCTATACAACTAATTAAATACAAACCTCTACGATGGGGATCGAACCCCTAACTTCCTTCTTACTGGAGTTGATGGGATACCACTGAGCTATGCTCTTGGACCCCCACATGCTTTTTCTGGTTTATAAGAACTTTGGAACTAATTTTGGCATGGTCCCTATGGGTGATTCGATTGAATACATGAACTAAGGCACCACCTCGTACACCTCTATAAACTAAAATAATGCTCAAGTAGTCATCACGCGTCACGTCTGAAATGCACATTAATAAAATGATCGTGTCTAAGGTAGTAAGTAAAAATCATCTTTAATTAATATATATATGCAGCTAATCTTGCATTAAGTAGATCCATGTTCGCAGATAATGATCGTGATTCCTGACTAAGTAAACCATCCATTTTATGGCATTAATTAAACCATGATCGAGAAAGATCATGCCTTAAAGAAGTGGCTATCATTCTAGATGGCATCAATTCAAATGTGAGTACCATCCATTCATAAACATGATGCCAGTAGTAAAAGTCGTTTGTTTGTATGGATATGTATAATTTTAATTCTCTTATTCAAAATAAAATAAAGTATATATATATATATATATATATAATTTTAATTCATAATTGATTGGTACTCCATTGATTTTGTTAAGGGGGACATTTCCTATATTTTTCGGTATTCAACGGGAAGGAATCACGAATTTGATGAAAACCAGGCGAGAGAGAGTAGAGAGGAAGAAACGCGAACACACGAGGGTGTTGTTTAATGATTTTCACAATCACAAAATTGGTCAAAAAGACCAAAACAAATATTTTTTGGGTGAAACGGACTGCTAGGTTTAGATACTGTTTATATGGACATTAAACAGAAAAATACTGTTCATTTAGCCAAAATGGATATTTGACCCAGGAAAATAAAAACAAAAAAAATATCAATCACCTAAAATACCCCTTTTTAGTCTAACAACAACCAAAACTCCACCAGTTGTGCGTGCTTCTTAACTGCAACACCTAAAATACCACTTTTTAGGCTACAACCAAGCAAAGCAGACACCTCAAAATTAGCCTGGAACAAGAAGTTCAGATAATCTGGAAAAAAAAATCAGAGCAGTCTAAACAAGTGCCGACAACACCTACCTGAGTGAAACGGAAAATGTTATCAAAAAAAAAATCACATCCTGACCCTCAGCATCTCTAAAGTGCGCATAAACATACAAACCAATAAGTCCAACACCTATGCATATTGTCGACAGTTATACATAGCGCTTGCTCCATTAGACAAACCAGTTGGAGGATTAGATTTTACCGGGTTCGCACATTGACAAAGCAGTTGGAGGATTAGATTTTTCCGGACTCACCCTACAAAAACAGAGGCTATGATGTTGCATCAACGTTGCTGAAGCACACGTGTATTTTCCGGACTCACCCTACAAAAACAGAGGCTATGATGTTGCATCAATATGAGTCTGTTTTGTCGTAAAACAACTTCACAACTCATAAGAGACAAACTCCAATCAAGGAATTCGACGACAAGATAAGATGCAGGTCAGCAATATGTAAAAGATATTACCATGTTTTACACCGTCCTGAAAGTCGAGAATAACAACTACTCCTTCGTATAAGTTCAGATGAGCACTCCAGATTGCATTTCTTGCATAACGAATGACACATATGTCAGTTGGACGACAAAATTAGTCACATGATCAATGGATCTCAGCATGTACAACAACCATATGACCAGTTACTTTCTATGACTTTGTTTGCTAACAAAAAAAGGGAATAAAATTAATGAAGATGGAAGCAAGACAGAACACCTAACAAAATCTATAGTAGGAGAAATCATGATGCAGATACTGCCATATCTCAAACAACAATCTACCACAGACAAGCAGATCAATATTCATTCAAAACTAGGCAGCAAACAAAAAGTCAAATTTTACCGGAGAAGCTCCATAATCTCGACAAACAACTTCAGGCTAATGAAACCAATATAATAAGCGAAGATAATCCAGAATATACAAACTGCCATGTATCACATATAGATAGAGAACCAAAAGTGCTCCACAATGCATAATGAGAAAAGTAAGTTAAAACTCTCAGTGACCGATGCAATTCTGTGTCTTTAAACACCAAGCTGGCTACTATCATCGGTGAAAACGAGAGGCTTAGAGCTAACCACGCCATGGCAAAAAAAATCATTCAATTATCAAAACCACTAGAACATTAAGGGAACAAAGACAAGATAAGGCAAACAAAATCACGGAAACCATCAATAAAAACTACAAATCATTTACCTCCCAAGCAACCACGACATTATTCACATAAGCTAATCCTGGGTTTAGTCATAACACGAGTCCTGAAGACAGATTATCCTTTTTACTTTAAAGTAAGTGTTACATCAATATTGCCTGCCTTGCATCATATTGCACAAGTCAATATCTCATCATATTGAGCTAGTGGAGTAGGCAGGTTGGACTAAAACAAAAATAAATGTATTAGAAACTAAACCAGAAACACACTTCATGATTAAATAATAACGATTATGAAACCGTCTTTTACAGCCTTAGTAATATCTTCTTCTCTTCTATTGAAAGTAATACCTTAAAAAAGTTATATTACATTCTACTACTAGATGAAATTGGTTTCATCCTGAGTATTTTCACGAAATAAAGTTATACCAATGAGTGATCTATATGAAACTGATTTCATCGTGAGTATTTTGACGAAAACACAATTATATCACAGACTATAACTAGATGAAACCAGTTTCATCCTAGTATAACATGGATGAAACCAATTTCAGGTCAATCCAAAGCAGGATGATACTGGTTTCATCCTAGTATAACATGGATAAAAACAATTTCAGGTCAATCCAGAACTACAACTAGATGAAATTGGTTTTATCCTGAGTATTTTCACGAAATAAAGTTATATCAATGAGTGATCTATATGAAACTGATTTCATCGTGAGTATTTTGACGAAAACACAATTATATCACAGACTATAACTAGATGAAACCAGTTTCATCCTAGTATAACATGGATGAAACCAATTTCAGGTCAATCCAAAACAGGATGATACTGGTTTCATCCTAGTATAACATGGATAAAAACAATTTAAAACACAATTATATCACAGACTATAACTAGATGAAACCAGTTTCATCCTAGTATAACATGGATGAAACCCATTTCAGGTCAATCCAAAACAGGATGATACTGGTTTCATCCTAGTATAACATGGATAAAAACAATTTCAGGTCAATCCAGAACAGATGAAACCAATTTTCATGTTACTATCAAACATTGATGAAATCAATTTCAAAACAAACTAATTCGCTAATTTCATCATCACTGTCATTGTGGAAGGAAAATCAGGAGAATTAAGGCAGGTAACGCCTAAACACCAGTTGCATCCGTGTTTACACAAGAAGAAAAAACAGAATGAAATTTCACTCATAAAAATGATTCATTTCTGAAAATTAAGGTAGTTAACATCAATTCCTGTGAAATTGATGAGTTCGGTTAATAAAATCATGAAAAAAAAAATTAGGATCGAGAAACTTACCAGTGAATGAATTTGAGAACTCTAATTTTGGTTGGAAGAGAAAACCCTAATTTTGGTTTGAATGAATTTGAGAACTCTCCATTTAATTAGGGTTGCCGGTGTTTTTGTGGTGGTGGTGATATCAATGTTGACGATAATGTTGATGTTTGCGGTGGTGGAGGAAGGTGGTGGTGTTGGTTGTAGTTGTTGTAGATGTTGATGGTGGTGGTTGTAGTATTGTGGATGGTGGTGCTGATAGATCTGGTTATAGAGATGGATAAACACGATGTTGTCGACGGCGTTGGTGTTTTCTGGTAGTAGAGATGGTGGTGGTGGTGTCGATGTTGGTGGTGGAGAAATTTGATGTCTGTCGATGGTGATATTTGGTGTTTCTGGTAGTGGAGATGGGATTAACGGAGGTGTAAGAAGATGAAGGCGTTAGTGGTTTTGTTGAAGAGAGAAGAAGAACGAGTTAATATTTTGGTGGACGTGGCAGGGTAGTTGTGTACATTTCAATCAAAAGATTCTTTTGGTCATTTGACCCAGACGAAATCTCTACCCGTCCATTTGGCCCAGGAAACACCCATTTTTGGCAATATAGCCCATTTTATGTTTCACAATTTCATTAATAATCAAACAGATGTCAACTAAAAAGTGCACTTGGGCACACTAACTTACTGACCATAAATATACCCACTAATCAGGCTTAGTGGTATAATAATAGAGACATTCAACTCACAACTCCCTATTAACAAGCAACTAACAGTATGTGTGAAAACCAGTCACACATGATTAATACCCGACCAAGTATATGACTTATCCAGTAGTTTGAGTTTAGTCAGAACTCCAACAGAATTGACACAAAGGTTCTGCTTTGTTCGTCATTGCAACCTTTGATTGTGACCGTAGACTTGCTTACATCAATTTCCTTAATCATGTTTACTTACACGATTTTTCCAGCTTTCTCCAAACATCTCAAATCCCAAACAACCGACATCTTAAATCCCAAACAACCAAAGATGGATATTTTGGTGTCAAGTTCGTAACTTCATAAATTTCAAGTTTCAACACCGATTGATAACCCACAAAATTGGTCAAAAAGACCAAAAGCAAAAATTCCTGGGTGAAATAGATTTCTAGGTTTAGATACTGTTTATATGGACGGTAATTAAAAAAATACTGTTTGAATAACCAGTTTGGATATTTCACACCCAGGAAAAAAAGGTTCTACCTAAAATAACCCCCAACCTTTTAAACAACCTTTTTTGAACTCAACCAAAACAGCTCTCTTCTTATTTTTTTCTCTCGTCAGTTTCTTCTTCTTCAGAACGATTTCAATTCTGGGTTTTCATATCTGGGAGCGATTTTCAGATCTCAATCATCAATCATGGTGGTTATCGTTTGTTGAATCGAAGTTAAACAATATTCTACCTTCAAAAATCGTATCAGTAAATCAGTAAGTTTCAACTTTCAATTTCACCAAGCTTTGTTTATATGATTTTGCTAATTTTAATTTTGGTTTTGGTTTAATTGTTGTAACGGTGTTCTGTTTTTGTTGATTTTGAGTTGAATTTTAATATTTATGTTAATTTTTGGGTTCAGTTGGTGATTATCTAGGGTTTTACTAATAACCAATTTTTGGGTTTAGTTGGTGCTGCTAAACGTGATTATTTGTTTCTACGCAGTCGATTGATTAAAGTAATTTTAGTTTAAATCTGGTGAAACAAACCAAATTGATTGAAGTTGATTTGTAGTTTTTCATTGTTTTTGGATGTGAATTGAATTGGTATAATATCGTCATGTTTGTGTGTTTATGTACTTGTTTTTGGGGTAAGGAATTGTCCTAGCATAAGTCATTGCATTAGATTACTTTTTTGGCACAGAAGAAAGCTCTAACTGGTTGCCATGATGAATTTTAGTGTCACAATTTATTCTCCAGTTTTTTAAAGCAGGATGAAACTAGCTTCATTCCGTAATTTTAGTCATCTTGGTTGTTTAATTTGGTCATCATCTTGTTATGTTTTTTATTTTCAACTGAATACATCCATATTCATTTATATTGTTTATATGTTCGTTGTAGATGGATCATCAAACTCTTTGTGTGGTTCTCCGGGATACCGAAACATGCGCTTACCACGTTAATAAGAAGTCAACGATTGATGAGTTGAAGTTTCATGTTTGTTCTTATTGGAAAGATATTTCACCAGACTCAATTCAGTTTGTATTTGACAGTGAGGGAAGAAGCATGGTTGTTGACAGTGATGTGAAGCTTCATTATGTCATATCATTGTGTTTTTCTTTTCAGCTGTCTTTCTTGGAGCTTCGTTTATTTGAACATGTTCCTCTTTGTATTTCTGATCATGTTCGTGAACCTACAATGAGGGAGTTTCCTTTAGTTTCAGACCCTAGCACAAGTCAGCCGGTTATTCCTTGTCATCTTCCAAAGAGTAAAGTTACTCGTAAACCTACAATGAGGGAGTTGCCTTTAGTTTCATACCCTAACAAAAGTCAGCTGGTTATTCCTTGTCATCTTCCGAAGAGTAAAGTTACCCGTGAACCTACAATTACAGAGTTTCTTTTAGGTAAAGACAATAGTTCAAATCAGTCACTTATACCTTTTTCTCAAGAACTTGGTTCGTCACAAGATATTCACATGTCTCAAGAACGTGCATTCAATGGAAAGATGACAGTTAAAAGATCTTGCAAGGCGGCTGAATGAGAGTTTATTATAAAAGGTGTTGGTCAGGACTTTTATGGAGGACGGGACGAGGCTCTTCTTGTTGTTTAAAAATATATCCATTTTTTTGGTCGCAAGGTAAGAGTCGTCAAGAGCAATCCAGAACGGTAAACTGTGGGGTGTTTTTACAAGGAGGAATTTGAATGTGACTGGAGGTTCCATGCAGCTCCGAAGACTTCCAATGTGAAGGGTCATTTATACCTCAAAATCTATAATGGGGAACATACATTTTGTGCTGGTTATAGTGATGGAACAAAGGATGATCCAGTTACTCGCGAACTTGTAAAGAGATTAATATTTGACCAGATCAAACAGAATCCCGACAAGAAATGCAGGGATATTGTTGATGATTTCAAAAGTGATTATGGGTTAACGTTGAGCTATGATCAGGCGCATTCCGGTAGAGAATTATGTTTCAAGGAGTTGTATGGCGATGACACTAAATCATACACTGACTTGGTTTGGTGGTGTGAAGCCGTGAAGAAACATGACCCAGATAGTCGGGCTGATTTAATCATTGAAGGGGGCGAGTTCAAGAGTTTGTTCTTAGCCTTCGATGCTTGCATCTCGGGTTTCGAGTATTGTCGCCCGGTATTGTTCTTGGATGCTACTTTCCTAACTGGAAAAATTAGGGGCTGTATTATGGCGGCTACCGGGAAGAATGCGAATAACGGTATGTCTTCTAGTTTAGATTCATTTTAAAGAAATTCAGAATTTTTTTGATGTCAGATTATAGATGAAACCAGTTTCATCCTTAATTGGTGAAGTCAGATTAGAGAATGAAACTGGTTTCATTCTGTACAATAGTAGTTTCAGTCAGTTTAATGATTTTTTTTTATTTCTTTGTGTTTTTTTTGTCTTTTCTGTAGGAATATTTCCTGTGGCATATGGTATGATTTCAAGTGAGACCGTTGAAAATTAGCATTGGTTCTTGGAGAAATTGAAAACTATCTTGGGTCCTCGGGTACTAACTATTATTTCGCATCGCCATGAAGGTTTGATCCAAGGGATTCGTGATGTTTTTCCACATTTCCATCATTGTTTTTGTTACCAGCACTTGAAGAACAATGTCCGCAGTAAGACCAACAAGAAAAAGACAGAGCATGGTGCTGCAATGGATTTGTTAAAACAATGTTTCTATTCATCAACGCATGAAGGCTTCCGCAAAGGTATGCAAAAGTTGAAAGATATGGGATGCGATAGTCTTCACAAATTATTGAGTGACCTTCCAGTGGAATGTTGTTCCAATGCACATTGTGAAGGTTGTTGTTATGGGGACATGTGTTCAAACATTGCATAGTCATTCAATGCTTGGATTAGGGAGGCGAAAGGTATGACTATTTCCACATTAGTTAACTGGATTAGGCTTAAGATTATGGATCAGATGAGTAAAAGGAAGGCTATGGGGGACGTATAAAGGATTCATTTGTCCCAGGCTAGAGAAAAAAGTGCAGGCTTCCATTCGTGTCGGTGCCCAGTGGAGAATAACCAAGTCTGGTGACATGAAGTGGGAAGTAGCTGATAGAAAGTACTCGCATGCTGTTGATATTGCGAAGTTTCACTGAAGCTGTAGGGTTTGGTTTACAGAGTAGTTCCCTTGTGATCACGCTATTGCGTGTATGGTCTCAGCTAAGATCAATGTTTACGAGTACATTAATCCGTTTTTCAGCATTTGCAGCTTCCGCGCATCGTATGATCGTCCTATCAAGCCCATTCCTTATCACGACAAGCCTATTGATGTTGCTACTGGAAGACTTGTGAACCCACCAACTGTTCTAGGAAAAAAATCCAGTAGGCCGAAGAAGAAGCGTATTCCTAACACCGGCAGTTCAAGTTCCACAAGACCAATTACGTGCAGTAACTGCCATACTCAGGCACGTCATAAAAAGACGACGTGTCCTCATCCTCCCGCAAAAAAGCAACGTAAAGAATGAATCTTCTTAAGAACATCTCCATGCCTCATTCCGTACAGTGTCTTACTATGATTTTTTTTATTAGTTTATTCTTCTCTGCAGCCTCTTGTTGCACATTTAAGATTCTTTTAGCTGGAATTATATTTTTGCAACTAGTATTTACATTTGAATTGTTTTTTTTTCTTCATAAAAGCATAAAAACATATATCTTATAGTCTTCTGTTGGTTTTTTAATTGTATTAGGAATCTTTTTCAGTTTTCATTGTACATTCTTTTTTCAGTTTTCATTGTAAAACTTGAATGCAATCAGTTTTTACAGGTTAGGATATAACCAGTTTCATCCTGCATATTCTGGAAAAAAATTAGATTTTTGGCCAGGGTGAAACTGGTTTTATCATGTATATTCTGACAAAACAGAATATTTTCAACCTGTAACCTAACAAAAACTCTAAAAATAGTTTTATACATGATGTAACCAGTTTCATCTTGCATATTCTAGAAAAAATATAGATTTTTGGCCAGGGTAAAACTGGTTTCATCATGTATATTCTGACAAAAAAATGTGACCTTGTGGTTTCATCCTGCATATTCAAACACAACTATAAGGAAATTGAAATATATGCCTTTTTCAGAAACATCAATAGGTATTTTGAATTAAGACAAATCCACGGATCACAAATGTATGCGAAGAAAGAGTTCAACAAAAAAAAAGTACTTCCAAATAAGTATCTTACATTAATAATTTTTTTTTAAACAACCTAAATACATCAAACTTTCCAGCAACTATTATCATCACTTAGGATTTCATATGCGAGATCGATTCTTCTTGTGTTCATCTTCTCTTCTGTCATATCTTCGCCTTCAAAGGAGCAACCGTTTGTCATTGCCCATTCCATGAAGTAGATAACATACATTAAAGAATTGGGACTGCAAGACAAATGAATATGTAGTGTCAGTTTACCGATGAAAAATAAATAACTATGTAATGTCAGTTCAAACTTTGTTTCAGTTTCAGTTTTTATGTTATAATTTCAGTTCAAAGAGTTGGTGATTTAACTTTCGCCTTGTTGTGGACAATCTGATTTCACGTCGACTTCAATTTCATCTATACTACTGCTTTCAAAGTGAATGCCAATGAGCTGACCTACTCTTTGCTCCATAAATTTAGCATCTTTAAGTAGTTTGAAGAACCTAGGAGAGAATTGTAGTGTATCCAATATCTGCCATGGATGTCACAGTGAAGCAATGTGAAATGTTCTTTCGCGTTCAACCTTGGGATGAACAAGTGTTGCGTTTCGACATCAATTTTCTTCACTTCAGCATTTATCATGTCTGCAACCTTCATCTCATCTCCCGCAATGACATCAAGCTAAATATAAATTGCACAACTTAGTTCATTCATTCTAAAATGAATGCTCTAACGTTTATATCAGGTTTTAAATCATGTTATACCCATGCAAGCGCGCTAAGAAAGATACTTACCCATGCATACGCGTTGAGAAAGATCGACTTTAAGTATTCGTTCGTATCACCACCAGATTGAAACATTTATCTCCATTTTTCCAATTTGAACTCCAAAATCGTGTTTACCAATGGTTGATTGAAAACAAGTTGTTGGATGTGTTCTCCAATGATATGTATGCCTCTATCGCTTTTCCAAACGCAGTCGCTGCATTTAAACGAGTACATCCAATTTCATACAACCACATATGTTCATACAAGCACATACGCTTCATTTTCTAACATGATAACACTAGATACATCCTATTTTAAACTTAGCATGATGATACTAGATACATCCTAGATACAATTGCGGTAGAATGAAAAAAAAAACAACAAAAGAATACGTGTACGTACCTCAAGTTTCCAGTTGCAAAGGAATCCTTTATTAACTTTTCTTCAGCTTCTCTTTCTCCACCACTCAACTAACTTTTCCACAACTTGTTGTTCTTTGTTAGCTTCTTCAACTTATCTTCCTTCTGCTTCTTCTCTGCACGCTTATCCGCTGCTTTTTCAAACTCTGGACCATAATTCTTTCTAGTCCTTTTATATATGTTCTTCACTCTTTTCTCAATCGATCCAAGTTGTCCAAGTTGATTCATAACTGCCAGAGGTTCTGCTGCGACAATTTCTTCTTCGATGATTTCTGCTGGAGGAACTTGTGTTACCGGTTTTGCTTTGTGAATATTGTCAGTATCTAGATTTACGGCTCCAACGTTTTCACCTTCCTTGCTAGCATCTTTAGGAACATCACCGTCCACTGGTTTTTTCATCTCTTGAGTGATTTTAAGATTGAAAAAGTTCTCAGGTGTAGTATGAACAACAATATCAAGAGGTGAAGCTTGCGGACTTTCCGGTTGAGGATTGAGTTGCGCTTTCAAGGGTTTCACTTGACTTTGCAAGTCCGAGATTGTCATATCCTTTGCTTCAGACTCAACTTCCTTTCCTTACAACTCAGCGTTCCTTTCTCCTAACTCGGCATTCAAGTGACGGATAATCTTATCCTTCTCTTTTAGATCATTCTTCAACTTGGAAATATCATATTCATCTTTGTTTTCTTCTTCCTCATCAAACAAGCATAATTGTTTCTCCTCTTCACTCCAGCTAGCAACAAAATCAACAACCTGCAAACACGTAAAAACAAAATTTTCATTTCAGTTAACACAGGATGTAACTGATTTCATCCTGTGATAACACATGGTGTAACTAGGTTTCATCCACAGATAACACAGGATGTAACTTGTTTTTATGGTTTTCATCCATTAATAACATAAGATGTAACTGGTTTCATCCAGTTATAATAGGGATAGATTTTTTAAAAATGAATCTAAACTAAATCAACATAAGATGTAAATGTTTCATCTAGTTATAATAGGGATAAATTTTTACCTGATTGCTTGAAAGATTTTCAAGCATCCCTCAATTTCGTAAGATACTTTATACAAGTCCCATCTTGCAAACCTTGGCCATGCTTTACTGTTGTCTTTCCTATTAATGTCTTTCGTTTGCTCAAAAATCCATAACTACAACAACAAAAAGAATTACAGTTTAGAAGATGATACTCACCACATGATTCATTTAATGTAAAAAATAAATATATTCAAAAGATAGAAGATGATACTCACCAGAAAATAGAAGATGCAACCATTGATAGAGTAAGGTATCTTGTATACGGCTGCAACGCTTTGCATTAGATGCTCATGGATGAGATCCGACCATGAGACTCTATTAATGGTATCGATTGACTTTAGGCAGTTCAGATACTTGTAGTTGACAAACATACCTCCGGTGTTTATGAAGATGATTGTACAGAACATGAACAACAATAAAAGTATCACCAAGTCTTCTTCTTTTCCTTCTTAATTTATACAAGCGTTTATTCCTTCGATGATGTAGATCTTTTCCAATTTGTCACCAGTATTCTTCTCCTTGTGTGTCCTTTTCTTCTCTTTGGATCCACCTTCCTTCTTCTTCTTTTCTTCATCCCTTCTCTTTGGCTCCAGAAAGTACTTTGTGTAAAATGCAGAAGTTTTCAAACTAGGGTCTTCTTTTGGTCCATAAAGTTTTCTATCGTCTTCACTCATACATATTCTCTGCATTTTGAAAATAACAACAAGATGGTTCGGATCAGTCTTGAAAACTTGATCACCAATCTTGAATGCTAACTCGTTCGGGTCAAAATTTCTTATGATGAACTCTAACGCCCTTGGAGATTTGTTATATTCGACCCTGCCCACCTTTCCTTGTTTGATCGCCTCAATAAAGTTCCAAAATTTAGTCCTCCTTAATACATCCTCTTGTCTTTTAGTAAATACCAGTGAACCCAGCAACTCAACTGTCGGTTTCGTATTTGCTCGGAATGTTTTCTTCCCTTCCTTTTTCTATTCATCCACATCAACATCCACACCATCCATATTCCTTGTGCTTGAGGAACCACCCACGTTCACATCATGCTTATTCTTGGTTCTTCTTTCAGCACCATCACTCTTTTTGCTACTGCTTCCTGCAACAATTTGAATTGGAACCAATTAAATCCTATTTTAAACAACTGGATGAAAATCAATTACATTCTATATCTAAAGCTAGATGAAACCCAGTTTCTGCAGGAATCAGATGAAACCCAGTTACATCTTATATATTATACATGTTAACATGGTCTGAAGAAACAAAGACAAGGAGTTTACGCTGATATATACGCTGGTCATTATTCTTTTTGCATTGTTTTCTTTTTGCGAAATAAGGTAACTGGGTATCTGGAGTTACTTGTTGTGGATTATCGCATTAGAGCAATCTGGTTTGCAAATATATTACGTTTAGAGGCGGTACTTATGGCGATGTACATATCAATGGAACGTACCAAACCAATGACTAAACTAAATCCAGTTACTTAACCCCACATTATTGGTAATGATGAATGTTAGCAGACGTTAATTCATGGCATCCAACACATACAACATTCTAATATAGTTTTAGATGAAATCAGTTTTCATCTAGTTTTAATCTGCTGAAATAATATACACTGCAGATTAAAACTTGATGAAACCAGTTCCATCGTTGTTTAAATCTGATGATAAAATTCATATACCCAGAGATGGAAACCATATTCATCCATAACATACACTTCAAGATTGAAAAAACTAAAATAACCAGATGCATATCAGTCTCATCTAAAACATACGATGAGAATGAAAATACAATTTCAACAAAGTTAATCCACTGAAATGAAAATAAAACAATCCATTCAACAAATTAACCATGCAATTCTGAAAATGCAGATTAACACTGCATATTAAAACTGGATGAAACCAGTTCCATCGTTGTTTAAATCTGCTGATAAAATTCATATACCCAGATGAAAACCAAATTCATCCGTAACATACACTTAACCAATTTCATTGATATCATTCAATAAATCCAAAACAATTTCATCCATACAGCAATAAAATGAAACCGAGTTACATCCACACATCCAGTGAAAATGAAAAAAAAAAATCAACCAATTCAACAAATAATCACTCAATTATGAAAATAATAAGAACTTAGAGTTAGGGTTTGAAAAATTACGAGTTCTAGGAGACATTCTGTGGACAGATTGAAACCCCGATTCTTCAAATCCACTGATTTCTGCTACTGATTTCTTCAAATACAATGATTACAAATACCCTGATTGAAACCTTGATTCTACTGTTGATGTTGGTGAATGAAACCAATTTACGACGATGTTGATGTTGATCAAACGGTTGACGAAACTGATTTCTGCTACTGTTGATGAAACTGTTAGGAAACATTTTCTGCTACTGTTTGTTGGTGAAGAAACTAGTTCTGGTACTTTTTGGTGTGGGGAGACGGTGGAGGAATGTTGTTATCATGGTGAGAAGATGAAGATGAAGAAGAAAGACGTTGGTGGTTTTGTAGAGGGAGAAAGTAGTGTAAATAGTTGCTGCAAACCCAGACGAAATTTCTACTCGTCCTTTTGGCCCAGGAATATTTCACTTTTAGCTAAATAGCCCATTTTCTGTTGATAACCTATGTTAAAATCATATATATCGAGTGCAAACTGGTTTTTAGAATGAAATGATATGCCTTTTGTTTGCTGATTACACTTACTAGTTGTTCTCCAAGAAATCGAAGATATCGAGAAACAATTAGACCAGCGCAAAGTCATTCCAAATTTATAGACAGTGAGACGGCAAGGCTGTAAACTTGGAGCGTAACTTTTGATATAACTAAAATACAACATGAACACAACATCACTTGGATGTGACTACGTGAGTATCGGTTAGAATTGAATGACCCAAATGTTAACTGAATAGTCATTATGTTCTACACAAGTATGAAGTGGGGTTATTTTTGTGTGTGCATCAAATAAATTTGGGGCAATTGCCTCATGGCATATGCATTGACCACACCAGGTCTGAATTGTTTTCCGACAACCCAAACACCAATATTCTAAGTTCCAACCATTTAGCTGGCACACAGAACTCTTCGGAAACTTTATCGACCAAACCACCCATATCATGAGGCATTTGTTTTGAAACATATTTTGAGGCATACTCAAGGTTCGGCTGATAATCTATGTTTTTGTCTAGATTCGGCTGATAACTTTTCAGCCGAACTTAGATAGATGTATGCCTCAAAACATTTGAGTGTGCCTCAAAACATGTTTCTTTGTTTTACAACTGCTGATGTTCATTAGCCTTTTACACCATCTGTCATAATTGGCCAACCACCGCACTCAATCAGAGAGCCCATTCAACATTTCATACTATTTCATGTGGAACTGGACTCTCAAATAGTTTTGGGCTGGTAACTGAACCCAACAATAGTTATCTGCTTGTAGCTGTAGGTCATAAGCACACCCCGAATTTGTCTGAAACTTCTTTTCTTATTATTTTATTCTCATAATGTATGTTTTACTTTGTTAGCCAACACCTAACTGAGACCAAATTAAACTGTGCAAGGAATAGAGTGTACCCATAGGCGACAATGAAGGAAAAGGTGCTCATTTGGGATATAGTTCTAATATTACGTGAATGTCATTACCAACATAGGAACAGCCTCGTGAAAATTTCAAAACCGGCCAACGCAGCGTTTTCTCCCTTTCATTACCAACCATCTTTTATTTTATTCTTCGTGTATATCCTTTCTTCTCAATAATGAAATATTTTCTTAGGAGAAGTAAATGTATATTGTGACTACTGATAAGCCGGAGATAATAATATATATATATATATATTTTGATTGAAAGAGAAGATTTTAGGAAAATATACAAAACAGTCCTAGTATTAGGACCCGATTCACAAAAGCATCTTACTGTTACAAACTATTAACAAAATGATCATACTTCCGTTAAAAGGAGAATTAAGTGGTGACTCACAGTTAAATATGTTGATGAAATTACTTACATGTCCTTCATGTTAATCCCCTCATACACAATTTTAACTTTTGCTTTCATTATAATTTTTTTGGCGGTGATGCTATTTGTAGGTAGTGGTGGTGCCACTTACACCGCATTCAGGATCGTAAAACCGCATTCAGGATCGTAAAACCGCATTCAGGTTCGTTACACCGCATTCAGGATCGTAAAACCGCATTCAGGTTCGTTACACCCCATTCAGGATCGTTACACCTCATTCATCCAAAGGGTTCACCGCTTCCCCTTCGAGGTCTAGCAGAGGTTCTTAAGCTTCCACCACCACCACCACCACCACCGCTTCATCACCACCACTTCAAACAATTAGTTAACTAGGAAGGGTATTTTGAGAGAGGGTATTTTCGGAAAAGATAACACCGTTTTATTCAAAAGTGTTAAATCGGATGGAAAAGGACCATTTTGTAAACGAATTACAAAAGTATGATCATTTTGTGACCGAATTACAAAAAGTATGATCATTCTGTAATTGGCCCAATATTTTATCAGAATAAGAGGATGTAGGAAAGCTACTAGGGATAGCAAAATAGAAAAAAGAATAGATTAACATTACATTAAGCAAAAATAAAGTCCCAGTATTGCACTGTCCCTGAAAAGTTTAAGTGACTATTGCCGGAGGCATTTGCCCAATAGTCACTTAAACTTTTCAGGGTAAGACCAAAGACTTAGCCTCTAAACCAAATTATTATCAGTTTTGAAGTAATTTTTTTTTTTTAAATTCTTGCATTTCTTTCATTCCACAAAATCCAACAGACATCGACTGGAATCAGTTGCCAAATTTTCTTTCCTGTAGGTGACAGAGTATTTGAATGCCATGTATGAGCAAGATCATACATTGTTCTCGGGAAAGACCAAGCCCAGAAAGATGGAGTAAGCATTCCCCTGTCTTTGTGCGCTACCTTACACTGAAGTAAAAGATTATCCGAGGTTTCGTCGATATTACCACAAAGACTGCAAATCTTTTGTACATAAATACATTTCTTAGAAAGTAAGTCTGCAGTATTGAGCTTACCGTGAACTACACATCAAATGAAAAGATTAATTTTTGGAGGCATATTAGAATTCCAAATAAACCAGCAGCGTGGAAAATTGTTCACTCCTTTCCCTGCATTTAGATAGTTATACAAAATCTTGACAGAAAAACCTCCATCAAGCATAAAGAGACCACCTTTTTTTAGAGATATTTTGTAAAAGGGTCGTATGTTTAGTATCTAATTAGGATCTGGGTCATAGAACACGCACCTGATGCACACTAGGGTCATAGACTGACTTTGATCACTATTTTTTTTTTACCAAAATGACCTTTATATTATGAAATAATATAGTTTCCTAAAACCAGTTAAAAACTTAACTTAACCGGGTTTTAAACGGTATGAGCCGTTTCTAACCTACCCATTTTGGCATTTTGTAACCGATCTAAACACATATAAGCATAACACATCTTTGTAGAGCTTTCATATTCAAAACCACTAATATCATATTCATCACCATAGTTATTTTTTTTTTCCGGATCTAATAAATTCATACCCTAGTTGTAATCAAAGACCAAGCCAAATACATGGTAGCCGGCGTTACAACATAACCAACTCCAATAAGAAGAGTCATCATAACACTTAGAATATCTTTAGTCACACCGAGAGTTTCATCAAAACTTTTATTTATAGTTATGGTTATGGAATCTATGTCGGATTTATGGAATTCCTCTAGTAAAATCAAAACTTTTCGAATGGATGTTCATGTAATTGTGGATGTTGTTGGTGGTGGTGAGGATTGAGTCGATTGGCATGATGGGTTGGGTTCTGAATCCTGATTTAGGAAATTAAGGTTTTCAAATTGGGTCATTGAAGAGAGATTTCTACGCAAAGAGGAAAAAAGAAGATTGTGAGCAGTAGGTTTTAAACTAACAGCTGACTTAACAGTCTCTGCTAGTCTGCAACCCTATTACGTCAAGTGCATGTTTTAGGACCCAGATCCTACTTAAGTAGTAAACATACGACCCTTTTACAAAATATCTCTTCTTTTTTTAGCATTTGAACCATCTAATATTGGAGGCATGTCTCCAATAACTTGTAACAAAAGAGAAAACTGATTAGCTTTACCTGTTAGTCTTCTTTTCAAATCAAAATGCCAAGAACCTTAAGCAGTAATACATAGAGACATAAAAGCAAATTAACTTGTTTCATACCAGCTTGTAAATCTCAGGAAAACTCTCAAATAAAGGGTTAGAACCAACCCGCTTATGATGCCAAAAGGAAACGCAAGTGCCAGAATGAACAACAAATATTAAATTATCTATCGTCGATCAAATGTCGTGTTTCAGCAATTGCTTTCCAACAGGAAATACCAATAGAGTTTTGTAATTTACTTGGGAACCATGTTGGTCAAAATGCTTAGAACTGATAGAGGAGGAGAGTTCACTTCCTTAGAGTTCAACAAGTTATGTGAGTCAAATGGAATCAAAAGGCAACTCACAGCACCATATACACCACAACAAAACGGAGTGGTGGAGAGGAGAAACAGGACTCTAATGGAGATGACAAGAAGTTTTTTAAAGGCTATGCAGGTACCTAATTATCTATGGGGAGAAGCTGTACGACACTCCACATACCTAATAAACAGGATACCTACTAAAGCTCTGAAAGACATGACTCCATATGAAAGTTTGCGAAAGAGAAAACCAAACATAGATCATTTAAGAGTGTTTGGTTGCAAAGCATACGCAAAAGTTAATTCTGCAACTCTTAAGAAACTGGATGATCGATCTCAGACTCTTGTGCATCTATGAATTGATCCTGGATCCAAATCTTACAGACTATTCAATCCAACAACGAAAAGAGTAATACTGAGTCAAGATGTGGTATTCGATGAAAAAGCAAACTGGAACTGGAAAGAAACTAATGATGGACCAAGTAGGGATCCAGGAATGTTTCACATGAGATGGGGTCAAGTAATTGATGAAGGCAAAGGACCCATAATCATCAATACCAATGGAAACAATGATGTTAATCAAGAAGAAGAAGAGAATAATGAAAACACTGAGAATAACGAAGAAGTAGAAGAAGAAGAAGAAGAAGAAGAAGAAGAAGAAGAAGAAGAAGAAGATGAAAAATAAGAGGAGATCGATGAAATAACTCAACCCATTCCACTGCGAAAATCAACAAGACAGATACAAAAGCCACAGTATCTGGAGGATTATGTTCTTCAAGCTGCAGAAGAATGTGAGATTATGCTACTTTCTGTTAATGATGAACCAAGGAATTTTCAGGAAGCAAAGGTCTCGACTAAATGGACACAAGCATGTAGAGAAGAAATTATTTCAATCAACAGAAACAATACTTGGTTTCTAGTTGATAATACAGGTGGGGTAAAAGTGATTGGCCTCAAGTGGATCTTCAAGGTTAAAAGAAATGCTGATGGAACTATTAACAAATATAAGGCAAGACTTGTAGCTAAGGGATACGTTCAAGAATCAGGCATAGACTTTGATGAAGTTTTCGCACCAGTTGCTAGACTAGAGACAATTCGTCTCTTAATAGCAGAAGCTGCATCAAACTCATGGGAAATTCACCACTTAGACGTTAAGACAACATTCTTACATGGTGAATTGCGAGAAGATGTGTATGTTGAACAACCAGAAGGTTTTGAAGTAAAAGGACAAGAGCATAAGATTTATAAGTTATCAAAAGCTCTATATGGTCTAAGACAAGCTCCTCGAGCCTGGAATACAAAGTTAGATCAAATCTTAAGAGAAATCAGATTTGTTAAGTGCTCTAAAGAAACATCAGTATACAGAAGAGAAGAAAAGGGAACGCTTCTTGTGATTGCAGTCTATGTAGATGATCTATTTTTGACTGGCAACTCCCTTAAGGTGATCAATGAGTTCAAGAGAGAAATGTCATCAAAGTTTGAGATGTCAGACCTCGGAAAACTCACTTATTACCTTGGCAAGAAGTCCATCAAGGAGTAGATGGGATTCAGATTAAACAAGAAGCTTATGCAAGCAGAATTCTGAAAGAAGCAGGACTTGAAACTTGTAATCCAACTAAGATACCAATGGAGTTTGGACTTAAAGTTTCAAAGGCACAAGAAGAAGCAGAGATTGATTCAACGAGTTATAGAAGAAATTTTGGATGCCTAAGATACTTATTACACACAAGACCAGATTTGGCTTTCTCTGTGGGAGTAGCAAGCCGTTATATGCAGAGTCCACGCAAGTCTCATGGTGATGTAATAAAGCAGATATTAAGATATCTAAGAGGAACAATCAGTTGTGGATTGAAGTATGGTCGACGAGGATCAAAAGGAATTGTTGGGTATAGTGAAAGCAGTCATAATATTGACCAAGATGATGGAAAAGGTACAACTGGTCATATATTTTATCTAGGTGAAGCACCTATTACATGGTGTTCACAGAAGCAAGACACTGTAGCCCTCTCATTCTATGAAGCTGAGTTTATGGCTGCAACAAAATCAGCTAAACAATCAATATGGCTTCAAGAACTGTTGGGTGAAATCAAAGGAAGAGAACCTGGAAAAATTCTCATCAAGATTGATAATAAGTCTGCAATTGCACTCACTAAAAATCCAGTGTTTCATGGGAAGACGAAACACATTCACAAAAGGTATCATTTCATACGAGAATGTATCGAGAAGGAGATCATCAACGTTGAACACATACCAGGAACTGAGCAGAAAGCAGATATATTGACAAAGGCATTAGCTCGGATCAAGTTTGAAGAAATGAGACAATTGATTGGAGTACAAGATATGTCACGGGTAAGGTTGAAGCTTAACGGGGAGAATGTTGGCTAAACTTCAACATAGAAGTCACTAACAAGCTGGTTAGGACAAGATTAGGAAATTGATGTAATCCTAAGGGAATTAGAAGTCATCTAGTTCTAAGAAAAGGAAAGACATGTAATAAGGTAATAGGACTAGGAAAAGGAATTCATAGTTCTATATATATATGATCACCAAAGTTGTAGTTGATTATATGAGCAAGATTAGAGTTTGTGTTTAGTTTTGAGAAATTTTCTAAACATCAATAAAGAGAGTTGTCTTTATATAAGCTAATTAAGTTTCATCTTGCAGTTGCCATTAACCCAATTTGAAGTAAGTGTCATGTTTTGAGCAATTATTTGATACCACAAATGAGTCTTTATACACCAAACCTCCAACATCACTTGGCTAACAAAGCTAAGTTCATCAAATTTAAATCTAAAACTCACAAACCTCCTCTATCTTTAGCAGCGTGAACTGTATTCCAGTTAATTAATAAGATGCGATCTATTCCTTATTCTGCCAAAGGAATTTCTTATCTTTCTCTCTAGTTGACAAATAATAGACGCAGGTGCTTTAAAGAGAGAAAAATAATAAAGAGGAATCGAAGAGAATACATTTGATAAGAACTAATTTTCCTCCCTTAGACACTGACCTTTGATTCCAAAAAGAAAGTCTTGCGTCCAACTTTTCAACAACAGAGTCCCATATAGCCTTGGAATTAGACTTAATTAGCACCTAATGGCAATACCAAGATACATAAAAGGGATGAAATCAGCGACACACCCCAATTCCAAAGCCCAACTTGTTAAATCAGGATCACTGCCAACAGGTATGAGTCTAGTTTCGGTAGTGTTGACCTTGAGTTCTGCAATTAGTTCAAAAAAGTTTAGAACTAAGAACAAATTATGAAGCTCCTCATTGTGGTTGTTTAGGAAAAACGGTATCATCTGCAGAATGCAAATGATTTACCACTATAGCACTTGAGAGACAGAAAATCCAGTGAATAAGCCCATATTAGCTGCTTTGTCCAAATATACCTTGAAAAACCCTCCATTGCAATATTTGAATAAAAGTGGAGAAATCGTATCACCCAGTCTAATTCCCCTTGAACTCTTGAAGTCGCCAAAAAAAGAGCCATTAATCAAAACAGAAAAAGGAGCAGCAGATTAACATAACTTCACCCAGTTACTATTAAATCCCATTTTGTGTAACACCATCTCTAAATAGCTCCAGCTAACTTTATCAAATGATTTTTCAAGTCAATCTTGATATCATACTAGGATTGATTACTTGAAGCAAGTATGGAATCAACAAGTTCATTTGAAATCAGAATTCCGTCTGTAATTTGTCTTCCTTCCAGGAAAAATAATCTTGTTCATGACCAACTTTAGTCTTGTTGCTAGAACTTTTGAAACACGTGGGGGTGGTACAGAGTAGAGGTGCGATATGGCAAAGATTGTTTGCCCTGGCAGCATATTGAAGTCCCTGAGCCTAGCTCACTTTGAAACCATCCTGCAAGGTTAGAGCAGTCCAGGACTTAATAAATGCATGAGCTAGCTTAAACCTTCCCATACCATGTGAAAATAATCTCAACATAAGGAAGTGTTTGAAGGGTTTTTTTAGGTTGAGATTAAGATTCCACTGATTATCGTATGAAAGAGGTAAAGAAGCAGTAGGTAAATGCACCACCCATTAGATGAGGTGAGATAGACATGGGCAAAATAGAAAGAAGAATAAATTAAAGAGAGACATTGGTAGCGAGAGAAGTTCAAGCATCCATGCATGGCTACCTGACTCGCTGCAACAACCCAAAGATACTCGACGACAAAACTCACCATTCAAAAGTTAAAATCTGAGACAGAAATAATGGCAATATAGGGCCAGGGAACTGCTTTCAATACATGATGGGTTGAATCGTTGATGACTCAAGTTCACACTATAAAAAGCTGTAATAAAGTGAGCAGTCAGTGACCGAGTCTGATCTTTCACTTTAAACCCGAAACCAGTAAAAGAAAAGCGAAGTACCAAACTCGTCTGGGTATTCACAGTACTCAGCGGAAGAAACCGAAAATGCACCGAGTGCTGTCCCCCAATGCTGCTCGGAGTTGAGAAGAAAATAAAGAGTTGAAAATCTCAACCCAACCCCTCTAAGTAAATTTTGTATTCGGTGGATATTTCCGCCCCTCTGTTCTTATCTGTTTCTTTATCTGACCGGAAAAAGCCCCTGCGAATGCTTTTTCCCAGCTTCCACCCGTAATCATCTGAAAGACACTCTGCTCTAGCCCGAAAAAATCCGGCACTGTGGTCTTTCTAAGGTACAAACATTTTTAATCGACGGTCAGTATTTGAATACTCTTTTCTTTGGGTAAGTTGCGTCTAGGCCAGCAGGCAGCCGGTGTAAAAACTTTAACCGCATCTCTGGAGATAAGATCGTTACGCGGTTTATCTCTGCTCGACCCGATTGTTACTGGAAAAGAGTTTTGTTTCTTGGTTAGTATTTGAATGTTCTAATTTGATTTTTTGACTTTTTTTTTACATGTCTAAATAATCAGCAGTTTATTGTGATTCTCTACTGTATTCTTGCTCACAATTTTCAACTGATTTTTGGTGAATCATACGTTCTTGTTTGTTTGAATTTTTGAGGTTTTTGGAGTACTGATTAAAAGAATGTTGTTGTGGTCATGGAGTTGACCAACAATCGTCCTATTGTGTGTGACGCGAGAGCTGCAAAACTTTATGAATTGAAGTGAGGAACTTGCTCGCAATATTATGCGTTCGGGTTTCCAAGGTGGCGCAGGCCTTCCACCTGATTTCGACATTGCAGCTTCTTCAGGGGGTCTGAAAATGTAGCTGTAGAAATTTGGATAAACGTACATTTATTGCAGTGGGACAAGGAGAAAGGGCTGCCGTTGTACCCCAGTAGGCGCATTTATTGCAGTGGGGCGCTCATTATCCGTAGATGGGGGCATCTCGTGAGAATTTTCAGAGCCATGCATTCAGCTGTTTCCAGGGATCAGGTGAGGTGACACGACGTATGCAAGTTTTTATTGCTAACTTAATGACTAAAATGTGTCCTCGGAGATATCATTAGGACTACAAGAATCTAGCCGAAATTTGTCCAAGTTCCATTTACTTATTTTTGATGAAGGGAGACATGTATTCACTAGAAAATAGGACCAATTACATAGAGGTAAGTTTTTCAGGCCGAAACTTGTTCTTTCGTTCAGTACTGCTATCACGCGTGCGCGTGATAGTTATTATGAACTCGTGGCTCAAAACCGTCGGATGCCGATCTCTCAGATCTAGCTTTTTTTTATTTTAATTATTTCTTTCCTATTTTTCATTTTTTACTTTTTCTGAACGCCCTTCTGTTTTTATATATATTTATTCATGAATAGTCCCCCATTAGCTTCTTCATCTTCTCCGTGTACAAATACAGGCGAATTGGTGAATCGTATATACCATAGTGATCCGCTGATTCCGATCACTACTTCAGCTATTGATAGTTGATCAAAAATGCAATTTTTATTAATCAATTGATAATCACCAAAAATATATATATTAACACAGCTTCATCATCATTTGGAGAATCTGAGAATGAACTTACAGATCTTTTTTTTTCTACTCCTTAATTACTCCTTAGTAGTGTACTAGTGTTAACCCCTAGATATATAAATTAAATTTTTTAGTGTTATCATCTACCACTAACATGGGTGTAAGGTTTTTTCTTTCTTCTTTAATATAAACTTTTCTTCGAAAAAAGAAAATAATTAATAATCAAGGGCCTAAATGAGGAAAGATTTTGTTGCCTAGGTGCTAAACCGCCTAAAAAAAAGAGCAGGACGCAACAAACTCATTGTTCGGCAATAATTTTTAGCCCCCCCTTCCAATTATCTGGCTCCGCCACTCCGCTAACGAGGACAGATGTTTTTTCTTATGAAGCTGTGAATCAATAAAATATGAACAAGAGGGTGACAGTTAATGTTGATATAAGTTTGTGGAGGTGGTGGTGATGGTTGTTGGCCTTCTTTGAGGCCACTCTAATGAGTTCGTCGCTGCATTCATACCTTCTTGTTGTGCTGCAGTCTCTTGCTCAGTTTGCAGACATGTTCAATCAAAAATGGAAATCAAAAATACTACAAAGTTTTAGGGATGTCTGACAAATAAAATCTTAAAAAATAATAAAATATCTTTAATATCTAGATTTAAAGGAGATGATAGAATTCCGCGGGTTTATTAGGCTGTCACGCGCCCATTTGTGTGACATCACGACTCAAACCAATCATTGTAACCACTTTTTGATGTTTTTTCTTATTCTATCCTTAGTCCCCACTTATTTGATATAAAAGAAAGGAGAGAGAATATGTTTTCTCTTAATTATCCTTGATCCCCACTTATTTGATATAAAAGAAAGGAGAGAGAGAAATAGTCCCGTTTTTTATATTAAGGGAGAGAGAAGTCCCTCAATAGATATACTAGTAAAATCATATTATTTGACTTTTACATATGAAAACAAGCCTATTTTTTTGACATACCGAAATAAGGAAACAAACCTATATTTTAGAAACAGAGGAATAGATTTTAATAGCAAGGTAAGAAAATTGGCTCTGTCGCAAACAAACCTCTCTTTTGTTGACGTTTATCACCTATATTTTTTCTATTTATCACCCATAATTATTCTATTTACCAGTCGTAGATTTTTCATATCCCCTATATACTATTCATTGACGTTTTATGTACACCTAGTATCTAAAACCACCAAATAACTAACCTAGATAACTCGAAGTTCCAAAATCAAAATTAGTTCTTCTTCATCTCCATCAGCTGACCACCACCTCCTTTACTTCGTCTCCACCAACCTGCCACCACCTTATTTGTTTGTTTGTTTGTTTGTTTTTTTTTCGATTTTGTTCAAGGAAGTGTAGCGTGTGTTTATAAGATAAAAATACATAGCAACTGGATTTGGTTGTAAACAAATTATTTACAACCGGAAAAATGGACAGGATGGGTGCCTGAACGTTACTAGTTTTTCACCTTTCACAGGTGGGGGCATCAAATCTTTTACATGGGCATGCTATTTCCCTGGCAATTTGATGGAAGCGTAACAAATATCTGGATAAGTGTATGTCCCATGATTATGATTTTGGTATCCTGATTTTTTCTTCTTTAGGAGAACTTGGTGAAGATACGGTGATCTTTTTGAAGAAGCTGAAGAATTCTTTGGATAATAATGATGCAAATTGTGGTTCTGGTAGCTTTCTTTTTCATAGAATAGGCGTGTCCACTCAAAAGGGTGGTAGAACTCAGCTTGTAGAGAAGCTCCCATCCAATTTTTTTTTTTGTAATTTTCTTTAATATTTGCTTTTATTAATATTTGTGATATTTTCTTAATTAAAAATCAAATATAATTAAAAAAATGGATTTATTTGATAGTGGCTTGTGGGCTAGTTTGTTTTTTTAATTTTTTTTTAATCTGATAATCAGAAGCATTAGAAGAGTTAGATTTCCGGAAAATTGGGGTACTCTTTTTTTTGTGTGTTAGTATTGGATGATGTGTGGATTCTATGGAATGGGGATTCTAGGGGTTGGGGACAACTAATGAAATACCTTATATGTACTGGTGTTAAAAACATGGGTTTTGTTATCTTGTGCATCCATGCAAATATTCATAAATTTTTGAACTTCTCTCTCTACAAATGCATTCTTCAATGTAAATAAGTATTCTCTCTCTTATATTTTATAGTTTTTTACATTTTCCATGTCAATGATCGGCTCTTATCTTATAAAACCCAAAAAACATTAATCACGACATTTACAATGATAGATACAGGAAATATCCGGTGGAGCTACTCTAAGGTACATTACTTTTACCGTGACATGTACAGTTATATGGTAGCAGTTCAATGTTGTTTCTTTTTTATTTGATTTTTCACATGTCTAGATAATGTGATGAATCAGCAATATATTTTGGTTCTCTACTGTATTCTGTTCGTGATTTTCAACTGATTTTGGTGAATTATTCAATAATGATACATCTACCGGGAAAATCCGGATACTCCCGTGACTCGCACCAAATATCCGGGACCTCATGTTTTCTCCATGTGGGTTCCCGGGGCTCTCCTTTTTTGTGAGAGCGGAAGAATCCACCGTGATTCTCCCTGTCAACGTAGCATTACCCTGAATTATTCCGTATCGACTCCTATATGTTTGAATTTTTGAGGCTTTTAGAGCATCCACAGTGGGCGAGTATAACCAAAAATTTGGAATGAGATCGTAACACAGTGGGACGGAGTAAAGATCAAATCCCAACCAAAGATCAAATTCCAGACCAAATATGGTCGCGACCAAATCCCAAATTCTAATATAGTCGGGCGTAAATTTAAAGTACGCTTGTTGCTGGGCGTAAATTTAAAGTACGCTTGTTAACGGGCGGAGATTTAAATTACGCCCGATGAAATTTTAATTAAATAAAAAAAAAAAGAATGAGGCGGACTTTTAAAGTCCGCCTGTTAAAATTTACAAAGAATGGGGCGGACTTTTAAAGTCCGCCTGATGAAATTTTAATGGGGCGGACTTTTAAAGTCCGCCTGATGAAATTTACAAAAAATGGGGCGGACTTTTAAAGTCCGCCTGATGAAATTTTACAAAATAAAAATGGGGCGGACTTTTAAAGTCCGCCTGACGAAATTTTAATCATGTACCGTTGCGTCACAACACGGACTAAACCCAAATTTTGGTCTTTTTTTTAATCTTTGATCTTTGGTTTTGATCGCACCACTGCAGTTGCTCTTAGAAGACTAATTAAGACGTTGTCGTGGAGTTTTGATATGCGTACATTTATTGCAGTGGGTAGAGAGATGGGGCTGCCGTTGTACCCAGCACGCGCATTTATTGCAGTGGGGCGCTCATTATCCGTAGATAGGGGCATCTCGTGAGAATTTTGAGAGCCATGCATTCAGCTGTTTCCAGGGATCAGGTGACACGACGTATACGAGTTTACTGCTAACTAGGAATCCTAGTAGTACCCCTTAGCCATCTAAGCCATTTTCTTTATTTACTGAAACAAAATTTCTTTGAAAATTGTTAGCACCACAAAAATCGGCTATGTCACGTCCCTTGTTGCACTTACACACAAAATATGCAAAACAGAAGGTAATTCAGTAGTAAATTAGAAGGAAATAAAGTGAATTAGCTTGTCTTGAAAAACGAGCATCCCCCATGAAACAGCATCTCAAATCATTTATCACTTGCGTCTTCATGTGAATGAATAGTTTTGGAGCAGGGACCAAAGCCAAACATACGTCTCCAAATTTCTAACCACTTATATACCTAACACGGCAATCAACTTTAAATCCTCAACGTGGCTGCTTTTTCTCCAAACACAAGTAATTTTCGAGGCAAAACTTGAATATGACCAGACCAACATTGCCAAAAGGTTTTCTTTTCACTACTTTTATAGACAAAAACACAAACCTTCTGGTCATAATAATGCAAGCGACTACTTCTTCTCTGCAGAGCAGTCATTCATTTCCAGAACCATTAATATACTTACTATACTCATTCATTGTAAGCCAAACCTTATCTCTTCCTCTTATCAGCTGGTTTCTCACGGGTTCTGCAACTTTCTTCTTATGATTTGATTGATTTGATATATGCTTCTTGTTCTATAGTATTCGGGTAATTAACCTATTGATTATAGAGAAAAAACGAAAAAAAGCAGGATGGAGGAGAACAACAGCATAAACAAGAAGCTTTTGAGTAATGGAGATACTGAAATAGGAAAGGATGATGAAAATTTGAGAACCAAGGTAGTTGTGGAGTCGAAGAAGTTATGGGTTGTCGCCGGACCAGCCATTTTCACGAGGTTTTCGACATTTGGGATATCGATCATCACCCAAATTTTTATCGGACACATGGGTGCTATTGAACTTGCAGCTTATTCTCTCGTTTTCACCGTTCTCTTAAGATTCGCTAATGGCATCCTGGTAAGCACTTCCTAGCTCTGTCTTAAATCATTAGTACGTTAGTAAATTAATTTTCTCCTGTTGAGTAGGTACACGGATTGGCATGAACTGTAAACCATTGTTATGAAAATGCCTCTTAACAGACTTTTACCATTATGCGGCCATATAGCAGTTTTAATTTCTTGAGCATTTGTAACGGAGATGTATGTCAGGTGCCACAATCGCCGTTGTCCACCGGTAGTACAAGCAAGCAATTGCGACAACTGAGAAGTTAATATGGGTAAATTTGCGCTAGGCATATGGCAACTTATTAGAAGGAGCATTAGTTTTTTTTTTTTTAGTGCAAGTTTTGAACCCAATTAACTCCCAAATCGCAAAAGATTTTAGTATTTTTTCTAGAGAGACGCCAAATTTAAAACGAACTAGCTCCAAATCCAGGGCCATCAATCTGAGTATATATCACTAATCACAGCTTAGTTTAATTAAGTTCTTGGCATATGCATAATTTTAATTTGCTTGCAGTTGGGAATGGCAAGTGCATTAGAAACTCTATGTGGGCAAGCATATGGAGCGAAGCAATACAATATGCTAGGGATATATCTTCAAAGATCTTGGCTCGTTTTGTTCATTACTGCACTTTTTCTCCTTCCCGTCTTCCTCCTCACTGCACCTATACTTAAGCTTCTAGGACAAGAAGAAGAAATTGCTGATGTGGCCGGTTTCATCTCAATGTGGACAATTCCTGTTATCTTCTCGTTCATCTTTTCCTTCACATGTCAAATGTATCTGTCTGCTCAAAGTAAGAACATTATCATCGCTTACGTGGCTGCTGCTGCGATTGTTGTCCACATCGGTCTCTCATGGCTCTTATGTGTCACGTACGATATGGGTATTAGTGGTGCATTGATATCTACAGTTATCGCATATTGGATTCCAAATGTGGGACAGATTTTGTTTATTACATGTGGTGGGTGTCCTGATACATGGAGCGGTTTCTCGATGCTTGCTTTTCAAGATCTTTGGCCAGTCATAAAGCTGTCTCTGTCATCTGGTGCCATGCTTTGGTAATTTTATCACCCCTACCTACTATTATTTGCCATAGGAGTATTAATTGAACAGAGTACAAATACTAATTTGTTCAAGTGTTCTGCCGTTTGGTCGTTTGACAAGTGCAGTTTGGAATTGTGGTACAACTCTGTATTGGTTCTCTTAACAGGAAACATGATAAATGCTAAAGTTGCCATTGATGCTCTTGCAATCTGGTATGCCCATAGCTTTCGTTTTAATTTCTTCTGAAGCATTCCAAGTTCAAACGAACTTAAAGGTTTCTATATCTTCATGTGCAGCCTAAACATTAACGGGTGGGAGATGATGATATCTCTTGGTTTCCTGGCAGCAGCAAGGTATCAATCATATCTCTGGGCCTTCCTATTCGTCATCTTTTCATGATCAATAGATTTTGGCGTAGGATAGTTTGTCTTATTAGTAACCAAATCTTTTTTTTTCCTCAAGTGTGCGGGTGTCCAATGAACTCGGTGGAGGGAGCTCGAAAGGGGCGAAGTTTGCAATAATGGTGTCGACACTTACATCATTGACAATCGGGGTCGTGCTGTTTGTGTTTTTCCTGTTTTACAGAGGACAATTAGCCTACATATTTACGACGGATGAAGCAGTAGCAGCAGAAGTTGATAAGCTATCACCGCTTCTTGCTATCTCTATACTTCTTAACAGTGTTCAACCTGTCCTCTCAGGTGATCATGACATTCTCTAGTTCCCATTTCAGTTTGTGCTACATTCATAAACACAGTCCAGTGAAATTGATTCGATATTTTGGAACCTCGCTTGCAGGGGTTGCTGTTGGTGCTGGATGGCAAAGTATCGTGGCTTATGTGAACTTAGCCTGCTATTACTTGGTCGGAATTCCGCTTGGAATGGTCCTCGGTTACCTTATCAATTTCCAAGTTACAGTAAGTTACTAAAAGCTTTTCTACACAAAACCTTATAGAAATGTCTCATCTCCTCTCGGGTTTCATTTTTACTGATCTCCTTGGGCATTTTTCTGTAGGGGAT
Organism: Papaver somniferum; assembly: GCF_003573695.1. NCBI lineage: Eukaryota > Viridiplantae > Streptophyta > Magnoliopsida > Ranunculales > Papaveraceae > Papaver > Papaver somniferum. The sequence continues at coordinate 2,372,766 of NW_020620492.1, read as the reverse complement.
TTGGATGGGAATGTTAGTTGGAACAGCAGTTCAGACAATTGTACTTGTTATTATTACCTGGAGAACGGACTGGGATAATCAGGTACATTAACCACCTACAGCTTGGCTGTTTTGGTACTAAACATTTATTTCACTGAGGAAATGGCATGAAGCCGTTGATGATATGTACCTAACGAAAACATTTATGCATGTAGGTTGTTGTGGCTAGAAACCGTGTGAGGAAATGGTCTACACCTGCAGTAGGAGAAAGATCTCAAGCAGAAGGTGCACCGCGTGTTTAGGATTACATCTGAAGATGGAATGCAAAATTTTGCAGCGGATAACTGCTCTGAAGATTTTATCCTCTGTTTTGAATAGTTAATGTTAGGATGTAATCAAAACATCAAACCTAATCAATTCAGCATTTGTTGTATTTTGAGTTCGAATAGTTTAACCTGACAAATCTATCAAATTGTGGAATATTAGTTTTGATACCATTTTCGCACCCATGTACAAAATCAATCCAACTGTTTGTACATTATTGCATATTTGGAGTTTGAGTGCCAAAACAATGCTCCCATTTATTAACGTCCAGCCATAAATTCATTCCTTGTGTTCGATGCAGCACGTGTGCCAAAACACTCTGCCGTGCCAATAAAATTTGCGTGTGAGCAGACTCAGCCTTGTGCTTAGTTAGAACCCGGTTTTGTTTTGTTTTTTCATATGAGCGCCTACTCATCGCCCAAAGCGAGTCGCCTGCTTTTCAATTGAAACTTCAGATGTCCTACTACTTTTGACCAAGTGAGGAACTTCGCCTCTCTGGATGTTCACATGCTACCAGAGGTACTTCCAATCCCTTTGTCTCTGAATTGGTCCTCGCTTCCGCATCATGCCAAGGTCGAAACAAGGAAGCCAACACTGTCGAAGAATTTTTTTTCTCTTCCTTTCAGTTAACAGTGGGTCCACACGAAAGCAAATAACCAATACGCAAACACCACGTATTCTTGGGGGCATATATTGGGGAAGGAAATAGTGTTTTCACTGAAGCTGGGCTTGGGGAAATTCAACTAATACGGTTTATTTAAGTGAAAACTACTGCCACACCCATTCTTCAGATTTTGGCCACTGTGAAACTCACCGACCAAAAAGTTCAGGGACGCACTCAATTCTTCGGTCAAAATTATTCTTAAACCCAGAATTTTCAGAATTTTGTTTTCGTTTTTCACATTCTAATCTCCTCTATCTGTATCTCTCTTTGTGTCTCTCCAGATCTAAAGCAATGAAGGAATAAGAAACAAATCAGAAGAAGGAATATAAGAAAATAATAAAAGATGTTTTCTCTCATGGCGAACTATACAACAGATCTAAAAATTGATGGAGAAAGATCATTATGATGGTGACTTCCGATGGGTTGCTGAAGGTGGTAGAAGACATGGGTCGTTGTTGCATATCGATTCTGTTGGAAAAATGCTTGAGGCTCGATATATTGGTACCTTCTGCCATTAACAAGAGAAGGTAAGAGAGATTACTTTGTTTTCTTGTTCAGCTTGAAAAATTGAATCAAAAAAGTTCAGGAAAGAAATAGAACGTATTTAGAGAAAGTATTGTAGCCGGAGTTGGGAAATTCTGCCAATAAATCAAGCAACTGACGAGACGAAGATGGTAATTGAATCGAAGGTTGTTGTTGTGGCCGAGCCTGGATGAGTTGTTACTACAAGTCGAGAAGGTTCAGAAAGCGAGAAGTGTTGATGTGGTTGGTGTTGGTTATGGCTGAGAACACATGAACGGGCAAAGAGAGGAGGTGTTGGCTGATTGTGGCAGCGATGGATTTTGTGTTCTCGAATAGCTGCTGGTTTGGTGCTCCAAAGAATCGGAAATGATGACGAGATGTAAAAGCCCGGAGTTCTGATTTTTGGCTGGACGGGCAAAGAGAGGAGGTCGAAGGTTTGGAGGCTTGATGAATCTCGTGTTGGCAGGCTCAGAAAGCTGTAAAGAGGAGCTCAGAAAGCAGTAAGGATACATCCCCTTTACGCACAGAACTGAGCTTCAGCTGGTCGATACAGTGCCCGAAAGAAGAAGTTTTAAGGGTCAGAAAATGAGAAGTTGGTGGCTCAATGTTGTGTTCGATATTGATGATATGTCTGGTATTGGCTGAACTTGTCTTCTGTGGATCGAAATGGAAACTGTAAGGGAGTGTTAATGGCATGGAGCAATTGCAGACGAAAATTAAAGAAAAAATTAATCTTCCGTTGAATCTTGTGTTGTTAAACACCCAGTTGCCAGTGGTGATGGGTTTTATCCCAATTTAGTTGTTGATTAATTTATAAAGCTGTTGATGGTGGTTTTTAGCTTAGGGTTAAAATCGTAAAACCTTACATCTGACATGATGTCACTACAACCACTAGCGCATTTATTGAATCATTCAACATACCTACGTAAGAATTACCAAGGTACCTTTTTTTTATATACATGTGTCATGTTCCACGGCAAAACTCTTAGTATTGACCGACATCATCTTCGTACATACCAAACCCTAATTCTCATGCTACCGCGCCAAGGCATACCAACCATGCCAGCCGCACCACTGTGCCAATGGAAAACCATGCCAGCCACATCTCCGCGCCAAGGCATGCCAACCATGCAAGCCGCACCACTGTGCCAATGGCAAACCATGCCAGCCACATCTTCGCGCCAAGGCATGCCAACCATGCCAGCCGCACCACTGTGTCAATGGAAAACCATGCCAGCCACATCTCCGCGCCAAGGCATGCCAGCCGCACCACTGTGCCAATGGAAAACCATGCCAGACACATCTCCGCGCCAAGGCATGCCAACCATGCTAGCCGCACCACTTTGCCAATCGCAAACCATGCCAGCCACATCTCCGCGCCAAGGCATGCCAACCATGCACGCCGCACCACTGTGCCAATGGCAAACCATGCCAGCCACGTCTACCGCGCCAAGGCATGCCAACCATGCTAGCCGCACCATGCGCCAATGAAATGCCAAACCCTTGGCCCCACCATGCCAAGCCAACCGCACCTTTCCTTGGCCCCAACCATGCTAGCCGCACCATGCGCCAATGGCATGCCAAACCCTTGGCCCCACCATGCCAAGCCAACCGCACCTTGCCTTGGCCCCAACCATGATAGCCGAACCATGCGCCAATTGCATACCAAACCCTTGGCCCCACCATGCCAATCCAGCCGCGCCTTTCCTTGGCCCCAACCATGCTAGCCGCACCATGCGCCAATGGCATGCCAAACCCTTGGCCCCACCATGCCAAGACAACCGCACCTTGCCTTGGCCCCACCATGCCAAGCCATATGTACCAAACCCTTGGCCCCACTATGCCAAGCCATCCGCGCCATTGGCCTTGGACCCACCATGTCGGCCTTCCCTATGCGTCTACCAAAACGAAGGCGTGCGACGATCAACGACCACCCTTCCATCCTAGATGCAAATCCTAGCCGTCCAAGGTCGCCAAACAACGCATGGTAACCTTTGGCCCAAAACCCTAGTTTTGGCCACGCCAAACCGCGCCAAGGAATACCATGCTACATGTGCCAATGGCATGCAAACCACCTTGACGCGCCATACCATGCCGGCCTTCCCCATGCGGCTACCAAAACGAAGGCGTGCGACGATCAACGGCCACCCTTCCATCCTATATGTATATCCTAGCCGTCGAAGGTCGCCAAACAACGCATGGTAACCTTTGGCCCAAAACCCTAGTTTTATCCACGCCAAACCGCGCCAATGCATGCCATGCCACATGTGACAATGATATGCCAACCACCTTGATGCGCCTCACCATGCCGGCCTTCCCTATGCGGCTACCAAAACGAAGGCGTGCGACAGTCAACAGCCACCCTTCCATCCTAGATGAAAATCCTAGCCGTCCAAGGTCGCCAACCAACGCATGGTAACCTTTGGCCCAAAACCCTAGTTTTGGCCACGCCAAGGCATGCCATGCCACATGTGCCAATGGCATGCCAACCACCTTGCCGCATCATACCATGCCGGCCTTCCCCATGCGGCTACCAAAACGAAGGCGTGCGACGATCAACGGCCACCCTTCCATTCTATATGCAAATCCTAGCCGTCCAAGGTCGCCAAACAACGCATGGTAACCTTTGTCCCAAAATCCTAGTTTTATCCACGCCAAAACATTCCATGCCACATGTACCGATGGCATGCCAACCACCTTGTCGCGCCATGCCATGCCGTCCTTCCCTATGCGGATACCAAAATGAAGGCCTGCAACAATCAACAACCACTTTTTCATCTAAGATGCAGATCTTAGCCGTCCAAGGTTACCAGCTAACGCATGGAAACCTTTGGCCCTAGTTTGGTCGCGACTAAACAAAGCCAAAACCCTAACTTTTGGCCGCGCCTAAATTGGGCCATATTAAAGCCATACTGATCATACTTTCATGCCACTGGCTACCAAACGAAAGGTTACAATTACCAACGGCTACCTTCCTCTTAAGATGCAAAATCTCGACCGTTGAAGGTCACCACCGAGCCGACAAGTCTCCCAAGCTCAACTTTCCAGACAACAACAACATGCTACATGTTTTCCACGGAAACACTCGAGACATCAACACATGTCACAAACTGGGGGATGCGCATTGGGTATTGGTTTGGCGGTTTGCAGCGTGCAGCGTACACTGCGCTCGTTATTATAAAGTGTCATAAGGATGAGGCGGTTAGTAAATACATGCAGTAATGGTGAAACACTTTCTTTTATGGAAAATAAATTCCAAGCGTTACCGGTTACCACCTCCTCCCATTTACTCACCCGTTTTCCATTTCTTAATGAGACCAGAGTACGTTTCACTTCGACTTGTATAAATAGGCATTACCTATTTCCACCAAACAACAAGTTCTGGTCTGGAGCATACAACACTCAGAAAACGTTTGCTAACTTTCCCATCTGTTAGCTTTCCACTTTCTAATACAAGTCACAAAACAATTACTCTTCCAGAATCAACTATTCTGGTCTCAACACTCTCTTTGATTCCCTCCCCAAAACAAACCCTTCTCCTCCACTTTGTGACCGAAGCAAGTCTGGAACGGCAATTTCTTGGTTTAGGCCGGACTTGTACAGATTGATCTCTCGAATCTAAAGTACTCCCTTGTAGTACATTGTTTATGGTGTAGATTTGTTTCTCACCCACATCACATGAAATTACCGAAACCAGCAGAAACTGTTTTCACCATCAAACAAAAGCCAACTGTGAAGACCAAACTGATGGGACTGCAAAAAACTCTCACCAAAATTAACAAGAGCAAGGTCTTTTTTTTGTGCTTGACAAGAAATTGATGATGTTGATCATCGAGAAGCCTGCAACTAGGTACTATGTTTCCGTTAGTTTGGAAAATATGTTGGATGGTAAATATATATGAGGGTGTGCTTGTTGTCCGAGATCGAAAAGTCTGATTTTTGCCGAGATATAGATGGGGAGCTGTGAAGTTGGCTAGTTATGCATAACATGTACTTATGACTGCATAACATGTCATGTAGTCGAGAAAATGTCTGCATAATCTTTCATGCATCAATAAAATAGTTGCATAACCTGATATGCATCCAAAAATATGGCTACATAATGCATTATGCATCATTGTTTTATGTATCCACTAAAATCAACCAAAACAGTGGCCACACAACTTGTCATAGATGCATAACTTGTTATGCAATCGAGAAAATGGATGCATAACCTGATATGCATCCAAAATATTGCTGCATAATGCATCGAGAAAATTGTTGCACAATCTTTTATGCATCGAGAAAATAGATGCATAACCTGATATGCATCTGTAAATATGGATGCATACTGCATTATGCATCAATTTTTTTATGTACGCACTAAAATCAACCAAAACAATGGTTACATAACTTGTTACAGATGCATAATTTGTTATACAGTGGAGAAAATGGTTGCATAATTCGTTATGCGTCTGCAGAATGTGTTATGCATCTTTTTTGGTGGCTGCATAATGGTTATGTATCAAGTTTTCGAAAATTTTGCCTAAAATGATGATCATCTTCGATTTTTTCGTGAAAAACAAAAATTTAATATTCTTGTTTGTACTCGTTGAGTAGCTATCTTAAAAAGATTTCCAAAAATATAAAATTTGTAAAATTCCAAGGCACGGATTTTTAAATATGTTATATCCAAGTTGCATTGCTAATTATACCCCTGATGCATAACATGTCATGGAGATGCATAATCCGTCATACAGACGTTTTTAATATTTTCATATAATTTTGGGTGTCACGGTATCCAAAATTAATTGTGGGCCTGACAATGAGAATATATTTATTTTGGTTTCCCCCTAATTTTCCTTTTATTTAAACAAGATTGGGCCTATTCTTATGCACATGGTACGTCAAGTGGTTTGCCACATTTTACATCCATTGTGAGGATATGATAGAGAGGCACATATAAGAGCATCCCCAATCGAAGGTGAAAGATTTATTTTTTAATGACACGTAGGATTTAGACCTTCTTTTAAAACAAATTTATTTCCAGCAATAGGTCCTAAAAAGCAAGAGGGATGAAATATTAATTTTGAAGGTTTTAAAGAAAGTCTTATTTAGACCTTCACAATGACTTCCATATCATATTTTGATTTTTAATAATTAATTAAAATATGATTAACCAGTTAAGATTTCATCACGTACGATTTTTTAAGGGTTAAACCTCTATTTTATTGGAGATAGTTTATTAGTTACGGTGTCCTATATTTTCTCTATGTATAAATCCTCCTAAATAAGGGTCTTAATAAAAATTCCACATAGGATTTTTAACACCCACTATTGGAGATGCTAAAAGTGACTAAGTGGCAAATATACCACATAGGCATGATCGCTAGAGTACTCCATCGCTCGTTAGTCTTAATAACACTTGATGCTCATAATTACGCTAGCGGTAGTCTTTTCATCGCTCGCTGTTATGAACATCGCTCAGTTATTTTTCATCCAACAGTCAAGGATCCCACCCCTATAAATACTCAACTTCAAGTACATTTCAACTCACAAATATAATTTCTAAATATCCCTAGAATTTCTCAAACTCACACATCTGTGACACCACTTTTCATCACTCTTTGAATTTTTCAAAATATGAACATAGCTTAGTTCATGAAAAACCAACATGCTGCCGAAAACCAAAGAGCTATTAACTGATCAATGTGCAAAATAAAATAAGAATGAGGAGTCCAAAAAATACTATTGCGAAAGATGAATGTATTTGCTATAAATGTTTTTTTTAACTTATCGTCCTATCATTGGTGGTGCACTCTGAGACCAACCATTTTGGAAACACATATTTGTGAAATTTCAAGAAGAAAAAACGAAGCTCAACACTCACGATGCGCACGGGTTGTGTCACCGCTTTACTGTTATCGATAAGGAAATTATTAAGTATGTTGCTTTAGTAAGCAAGCGCGTTGAAACATAAGGAGTGGTGAAACCATGAAGGACATTTAACAAATATGTCGGGCGGAGTGGTGCCACATTAAAGGAAAAGACTTTCAATATGGAAGTTTTTTTGAGATCTTAAAAGTGTTGCCCAAATATAATCCAATATTTATGTTTAGTCCAGTGGCGAATCCAAAGGGGAGCCAGTGGGGTCTCTGGCCCCCCAAAAATTTCTGAAATTGTATAGGCACCCATACATATTTAGATATTTTTAGTCATTAAACTATTTTTGGCCCCATTGAAAGTAAAAATTATAAAGATATTCCTATGATTTTCGTGTATTTTTTGTGTATTTTTGAAACTGGCTACTTATATCCCATTATATTCGTGACAATTAAAAACTTATCAAAAATTAAGGAGATCTAATGTATCACAAATCCTAATTTTTTTAGGAAAGGCAACAAAATTTCTTGTGCATATGATACTGTTTCAGATTATGATATCGTAGGTATAATTTCTAATGACCATGAATGTCCCCACTGAATAGTCATTCTGGATTCACCACTGTTTTAGTTTCTTAATTGTCAACTTTAGCCTAAATGTAAGTTTTAATAGTAATCTTACTTTATTAGTTAAAATTGAAATATAAGACTAAATTAAGAATATAAGCTCAATTTTCAATAATACGAGTCAAATTTTCAAATTCATAAAAGCAAGCGCGCTTTTACAAGACATTTTGGGAATATAAACTTCGAATTAATCATTAGTAGTCATTTTACTAGACATAAAACTAGACAATATAGTAATTTAAAATATAGATGTTGAGAGGTGATTTTAGGTTTGAGGTTCTACCCGTCCTAGCTAGCCATGTGACCTCACTTTACCAAGAATAGTAAGAGATAGGGTTGTCTTTTCATTGAAATTTGTCCTCCTTTATATAGACTTTCCAAAAGCCCCTTCCTTTTATGATTTTTTTTTGTAACATGAATTTTATTAAACTATTAAGGGAATATTACACGAGGGTAGATAATACTCCATGATTCATCAATTACAGTTGGATTGGTAAGCCATGAATCAACAACAACCTGACATTGGAGCATGATAGTAGTCTTCGGATCAATAGTGCATCTTGGGAGGATGTCGAAGTCGAAGGTCGAAAGGCCTCCAGTCAATGCTTTCCATAAGAAAAGTTGTATGTTTGATGGACACAACAATGTCCATAGAAACTTAATTGGTGGTAGAAGTGTTCGATGCAGTTGATTGAAGTTACTATTCTGGCCTTTGTATCTAGATGCCGCAGAGAACTGCCCAATCGATATCCATATATTTCTTTGTTTGTCGTCTTGATTCATAACTTGAAATTGAGTCTTTGGATTTGATCGAGTGTTGAAGTAGAATCCATTTTCTTCCCTTGAAGTACTAGAGCTAATACTCCTATTACATAGGTTACTAAGAACTAAAATCGACATACTGACTCAACTAGCTTAAACTAAGGTAATGAAAAATAGAAACATGGACACAAAGCTAATAAAAATACAGGACTGAGCAAACCAAAGGAAAGGTACTGAATATTAAAGCAAGTACAAGAGTTCTAGACCTAGAGTATAACTAATACGATACTAGCAAAGCTAGAAACACACAAAGCTATTACAATTAGAAACAATAGTCTAAATTAAAATCTACCGGTCCATAGAGATGTGTCTTAAGGAATAAAGATAGTTGTTAGTTTGTGGTATTTGAAACTTTCAAATTGAAATGAAGTTTCTGAAACTTGATCATGTTCAAAACATATAAGAAGGTTTTTCTGGAAAACTGCTGATGTAGATTCTTAGAACTTCCATTCCATTTGGGTTTAAAGCTGATATGTTTAGATGTTTAATCTTTGAACAATGAGAAGCAGGGATCTGAAGCTGAAATGCCCTCAAATTTGCGGAAACTAACTATAACAAGTGTTTTAGATAAAGATTGTGTAGGTGACTGCATTCCTTCATGAAATAGAGATAAGTCTGAGATGATTAAAACGGTTTTCGTAACTGCAACTAAAACAAGTCCAGAAAAAGCTTTTGATTCTTGTAGTCAAAATAAGTCCAGAAAAGATTCAAACCTAAACAAAGAAGCGGACCAATTGCCTTGATAGATGGGGAAATCAAAACTAGGAAACAAGACATTTTAAGGGAATAAAAAAACAAGTACCAGAAAAAGGAAACCAACTACCAAACAACTACTTCATATTCTAAAAAATTACTCCATACTCCAACAACCAAGAGTATACTTCAAAAAAAGACAAGCAAAGGGGATTTTGAAAAACACTTGCCTTACAAGGATCTACTTCAATAGAGAAAGGATAAATGGTTATCTAGATTGCTTACCATTCCATGACTTGGAAATAGAGATGAAAAACACGACGAACAGAACCAGACGAAGCAACACTCAAGCCGAAAGCTTACAGGGAAACACAAATCAAATCGTAAAACCACAAGGAAAATATAAATCTGAACATTTTATTTTTTTGAAAAAAGATCTGAACAAGTTATTGATTGCAGCTATTGGTTGGGTTTTGAACGTCTCTCTGATAAAAGGGAATAACATCACTTAAAACATAAAATACCTTCATTTTATGACATCATGTCATTTTCCTAAACCCCTTTAACACCTATAATGCCATTCCTTCCTTAATATAACCTCTTCCTTGTTCATTAATCTCTTCCTTCCACTGGACACTTTCTTGTTGGGCTTGGGCTTAGTCCCCAAGTCAGTGGAGGATCCAGGATTTTAAGAGAGGGGGTGCAAAGAAAAAAATACACAGCAAAAAAAGGCTATAGAAAAAAAAATATAAAGATTGTGTACCTTTTAAGTATGTTATTAATGATCATCGTCTCCAGCGTCGTGGTATACTAGCAACCTCCAACAAATCAACCTATTAGTCACAGACACATACATTTTCGACCATACAATATGATGATCTAACTGTAAATGTTGTGTCATAATCAAATGTACCAACAACTACTTGAAGCAACAAAAAGAGAGAACATAAAGATGTAACAAAAATATTTTTCATTATCATAAACCCCAAGTGTTCAGTAACAACAAAATATACACCACAAGAGGCACGTTAGATAGTTAATTTTAAAATTTCTGATCATTTTCTATAAATTTATGTCTTTATGCATCATGTAGAAGTGCTTCAAATATCCACAAAAGTCCCAAAAAACCACCTTCTATGCAGCATTGTTACCCCAAAAGAACACCTTATATGCTTTACCAAAAAACCCAACTCTTACTATATTCAACAATACCCACGACGTGGTGCCATAAGTCGAAATCCTTTTCTAATCTTGTCGGTGCTGATACTGCGAAAAATTTCTCGTTCAATATATGTGAGCATACAATTATTCATATACTCATCACCAATACGACTTCGCAAACGATTCTTCACTATCTTCTTAGCGGAAAACACTCTCTCAACGGTAGCGGTAGCAACCGAAAATATCAAAGACAATGTAATCAACAAGTAAACATGAGGATATACTATATCTTTTGGTCTCAACCATTTTCTTGGCAAGCCCACTGATTCCAACCAACTCAAAAAATTTGTTACTAGAAAGCACATCACGGAGAAAGGTGTCTAGTTGCCGTTCAAGAATTATGAGATCCATTTCAGAAAAATCAGATGGATATAGTTTAGCAAGACGAATTAACGCACCTTTGTCAAAAGCTGAAAAATTCTCTCTTGGATTCAAATGCGACATGCAAAGAAGCAACTCGGTGTTCACTTCATCAAACTGGTCATTAAGGGATGCAATTTGCATATCAATGACATTGTTGAACAAACCAACTTGAAAATGATGTATATTTGTCTCTTATTGTAGATCACATCTTCGTCGTCCAAGTGGTATATATGGAGACATCATTTCAGGAACTGCAATATTAGTTTTAGCACAAAAACCAGAAATATCATTCATAAGGCTATTCCACCCACCATCCCGCATGGCCTGTAGTTGTTCTTTAGATATCTTCACCAAGTTCGTAGCATTCACAATGTCTTGATCTTTTCGTTGCAATGCTTGCGACAATTCGTTAGTGATTCCTAACAAAGTGCTTACCAGAAACAAAGTAAAGACAAAATCAAATGTCGGCATCAAAATCAGAAAATCATATGATTTTCCCCTCGCTTCACTAGTACCTTCTCGCCTTACAATCTCCAACATTTCTAAAATTTATGGAAACATTAAAATTAAACTCAACAACGTGTTGTAATGTGTACCCCAACGTGTGTCTGAAGGTCCTTTGAGACAAGTTTCTTGATTCAATCCCGAGCCAGTTAAACGTTCACCTTTTTCAACAAATTCAACCACTCTAGCAAGTTATTTTGGTCGAAGAACATCTCTGCGTTTGCACGAGGCAGAAACAATTGTAACAACTTCACTAACTATAGTAAAGAACAATGCAACCTCACCATGCTTCTGAGCAACATTTATTAATGCCAATTGAAGCTGATACAAAAAACAATGAACAACATAAGCTGAAGGGTTTTCTTTTAGAATGAGTGCTTTAAGTCCGTTGTACTCACCTTGCATATTAGAAGCACCATCGTAACACTGAACTCTCAATCTCATTATATTTAAACCATATTTAGAAAGTAATGCATCAACTGAATTCTTCAATGAAATTGTCGTCGTTTCAAGGACATGAATGATGCCAATGAACCTTTCAATAATACATCCTTCCTTGTTGACATAACGTATACAAACTGCCATTTGCTCTCTAACAGATACATCGCGAGACTCGTCAACCATAACGGCAAAAAGGGAATCACCAATATCTTCGTGAATTACATCCATAGTTTCAATTACAGCTGCACTCACTATTTATTTTTGCATGTCTGGTGATGTTAGCTTGTTGTTACCAGGAGATTTTTTCAAAACTTCACTCTTGATACTATCATTATATTCAGTTGTGTATTTAAGGAGTTCAAGAAAGTTACCTTGATTATGTGAAGTATCAGATTCATCATGGCCACGAGAAGCTAATCCTTGACATAAGAGAAACCGCATACAGTCAATTGATGCATTCACACGAATCATGTACCCCAAACCCTCTTCTGTTGTTTGACGTCTAACGATATTCCGAAGATGATGTGACTCCTGTAGTAACTCGCGGCTTTTCATATAGGCATCATTGTGAACACTATTATGTTTCCAACATGTTTTTCTAACTTATCAGGTTGACTCCAATTTGAAAAACCTGTATTTACAAATGCATCACAAACACCTTTGCCCTTACCACAACTTCTAAAAAAATAACAAGGCAAGCAAAAGGTAGCATCTTTGGAAATGTTATACTTTATCCAACTTCCATGTTTTAAAAACCAAGCTTCATTGAAACGTCGGTTTGATGGATTCTTTTGTCCCATTAGCTTTTGTGGAAAGGGAAAATTTTTGGGTTGGAAAGGACCCCTTTGAATATAAGCTCTTCAGACTTTATCTTGATCATTTGGATGATAACTTAAGATTGGTTTTCTCATTGAAGGGTCTGTTTGAATATCCCACCTCAATACCTCCTCATCTACAACTGTGGACGCTGCTTGTGGACTAGGAACATCGGCAGAAGGTACTTTTGGACCATGAGCACTAGAAGACGAAGGTACTTGAGTACTTGAAATTGAAGCTACTTGTTGTGGATCAGTTCCATCAGAAGTAATAGAACATGAAAAAAACTCTTCTGAAGTTCTCTTTCTCTTAATCACATACTTGTCCATTCCTAAACAAAGATGAAGATAAATTAAACAATGAAATACAATTCTAACTATGGAATTGAACTGAATGGATTTTATTAAAAGTTAAAACACTAGATTAGAAGAAACAACAGATACCCAGTATCTTAAATTTTTAAACAAGATAAATTATACTATACCCCCAAAATTTAACATAAACCCTAACTTTTATTTATATCAAAATCTGAAAATCTCCAAATCAAATTGAACCAAATGCATCTATTCATCATCAGTTAAGTAGAGAAAATAGATACCTAATATCTTAATTTACCATACAAGACGAATTAAACTAAACACCCATCAATTTTAACATGAACCCTATTCTTAATTTTGGTCAAAACTCAAAACTTGGATGAGAGAACAAGGTACCTGCTAATGGCGATGTGATTTACATAAAGTGATCAACGATGTGATTTACAACAACCCTGTTTTTAAGAGAAAAACTATGAGAGAGTGAGAGAATGAGGGTTGATGTGTTTATGGAAAAGCCTATGAGAGTTACGCTTATTCTCTCCCCCAAGTGTGAACTGTGAACGATGATGGGAGAAAGAAACCAAAATGGACTTTTCTTTTGGGCTTGTTTGTTTTTGGGGGTGCAAATATTTATATTTAAGTGGGTGCAAACCTTTGTTTTTGGTTTTTTTTTGGCTTGAGAATTCTATACGCTCTATTGATTTTGAAAATCCAAGGGGGGTGCAACTGCACATGGTTGCAACATGTTACCTCCGCCCTGCCCCAAGTCCCCATGTTTTTTACTTGACATAGCCACCTCCTTGAGGGTACCCTACACCCGTTAAGGGGTACTATTTTTCATGTATCAACCAAATCTGGTACAATGTTCTTCATCTTGTTTAATTATCTTCTACATTTCACCTAACTTCCAATCAATCTGCTCAAGAACGGAGTTTCCTTTGTTTTTGTGACTAATACTCTTCTTTGCCTTTTCTTAGCTGCAGGTTTGAGTTGGTTAATATCTAAAACTTGAAAACTTCTTTAATTTTTACCAATTTCTAATTATAACTATCACATATCTTCTTAACATCACATTCAAGTACTACTATAGAAAAATCAAGCAGCGTTGCCAAACAAGTTAGGTTTGAAATTCTGCCATTTGAAAAAGAGAGAAACAAAATAAAATATTGTGTATTAATTTTGGTATAAATATTTAGTATGAAAATTACCTATTTATAAGCGACAAAGAACTAGCGTCTGGAGCTAGACATTGCATCGAGCGATATTCAGAAAATAGCTAACAATAGAGTGTAAATTTGTGCACCCTCCAAAACAAAGGTGCACATTCCTCCCTTCCTTATTGGTGGGTATTTGCTAAGAGAAATTATATACTGGTTTTACCTTTTGTTTTTTATTTCACACTATTTTTTAGACTATTCGTTAAATCTATTTTTTCTCTCTCTATTAAACCTCAAACGAAGCAGGAAACTGATCTCTTTATATTTTCTCATCTCAATCAATAAACTGTAGTTGTTGTCGTGTTTTTTATGAACTTTGGGACGTAACAAGATTAAGTTTGTTTTCTTTTGAACTTCTTATCTTTGGGAGATCCAGAAAAGGGACTTACCTAATGGTTTTTTGAATTTGGAAAGTGAGGAATTGTATATCTTAATACTCCGTGAGTTGTATCTCTTAATACTCTGTGAGTTGTATCTCTTAATACTTAGTGAATCAGAATCTAAATTTAGATCATCTGGGATAATCGTGGAAAATAAACGAACCTAAATTAATGATTTTTGATTCTCAGTATAATGTTAATAAAATATTAGTAATATTAGTAATATCACGTCGGAAATGAAGTGATTGTTAATTAACGGATTTGCAAAAAGCTTAAATTTCTGATCAATACAAATGTTTTCATGTTATACTAATGTTAATGTGATTGCAAAATTGTTAAATAATCAGTGTCATCAGATCCAATCGATAAATGTTAATGTGATTGCACCACTGTTAAATAATCAACAACAGTGACATGTCTATCTTGATAAAAAAAACGATGATTAGAATTTATATCCAATATATATAACGGTTAAATCAAGTGGTAAAAAAACTTCGTCTATACAAAAAAGTAAAAGAAAAAATAAAGACTAAAGATATTTATATCTCCTTTTCGTTTAGTAAAATAAAAAAAGTGATTTAATGCAGATATAAAAAGAAAGTATTGAAGTTAATAAGAAGAAAGAGAAAATACGATTAAAACTTGAAAAGGTAAAACCACTATCCAATTTTTCTTAAATGATCCCATAATAATCATTTAACAATACCGCTCGCTAGAGATATTGTCGCTCATCTATTTTCCCATAGTATGGTTTGCCATGCCACCTGGTACAACATATGGATCTTTTTAACATGATGCATAGTAATAAGCCTTAGAAGTAGTTTCAAGAAACAACCACGCACACGCATGTCTCTATTTAATTACTAGAAAAGTAAGCAGGTACAAAAATACTGATGGTTAATGAAACTCATGTATGTTAATTGATTCATGAAAAATGAATATTAAAAGATAACAGATGATGAACCATGAAAATTAGGTGAATATTTACCTCAAGTAGCCGATATATATACAAGGTGGAGACTGATGAAAATTTTAATTATACAAATAAGTTCAAGATTGCATAAGCTGAAAAGAAGTCCAATATTGAAATTTTCATTAAAATAATCTAAATAAAATTCTAGAATGTTGGAGTAAGCTAAAAAAAACCACCTAAGTAAAATCGAAGATGGTGACACTAGTGAAGATGTGAACCCTAGATTTATCAGAGGTGGATTGGTTTTATGACCCTCGTTGTAGTTAATGGACATAACGACATTGTCTACTACCATATTTATTTTGTTGTTCACTAATTTTAGTTTTGGTTTCTTGGTAGTTTAAAGTGTGATATGCATACCTAGCTGGACATATATGCACTGTATTTGCTCCGTTTATAAAAGTTTGATTTCTTGGTAGTTTAAAGTGTGATATGCATACCTAGCTGGACATATATGCACTGTATCTGTATCTGCTCCATTTATAAAAGGTAGTCGGATTTCTTAACTAGTAGTATATAAAGCTGTTAATAGCTAATGGCTGATGCTATTACTTAATCTACGCTATCACTCAATCTTGTAATCGTTCAGCAAAACATAAAAGTTACTTGATTCCTATGTCCGTCAACTTTCCCGATATTTCTCATCTCATCTTCCAACCGTGGTTTACATTATCTAAGCAATATGCAACTGTTTTCTTTTATTTTTCTATGATGTTTTTGATTTCTCTGCCTACTATATTATCAATTTGATCACCCGCACACCTTATTGGTAGACGACATGAGAATATAGGGGTGACGGTACCATATATCCACGATCGTCTGCTAGCAAGCAGTTAGATTATACTTTGTCTTTAAAGAATACATGGTATTATTGGGAATGGAAAATGGGTCATTTGTCCAAATATTTTTAAAACATGATTCAAATGGACGAGTAAAAATTAGTATGGGTGAAATGGACACCAAAAAAATAGCAAGAATAAACTGGATTCATCCTGGCTTAAATTTAAAAGAGAATGAGGATGAAACTGGATGCATCTTGATGTAAATTAAAAATAAAAAAAGTCTTTCAAAACAGGTAGGATGAAACTGTTTACATCCTGGCTATTTTTACATTCTTGTCCATTTAAACAATGTCAAATTTTACATGTCTTTTTCACCCAGTAATTATTGATTTTGGTCTTTTCAACCAATTTTGTGTACTGGGAAGTTAGTGTATATGGTATTTTGCTCGGGTTTATCAAGCCATGAGGAAAATTAAGCTATAGTTGGACAACGCCAATGGATTAGTATTAATATTGGGTTCGATCTTATACATGGAAAGGTTTGCACCTTACTACAAGCTAAGTCGCATAATTAGTGTGGTTTTTTTTTGTATCACTGCCTACCATCATTGATCGATTTTAACATCCCGGTCGTTCCTTAAACTTTGTAGAGTGAATGCGGATCAATTTCAAACTCACGTTATCAATATTAACATTTACTTGTATTACTAATTTTATTTACCTTTTGGAACGTTAAATTCATCAAAATTGATTTGGTGTATGATTTTGGAACCCGGAAAGAATAAGTGATTAAACACGTACGCACAACCATTTCTTTTCTTTTATGTTTTTGTTTTTGCTTATATAGTTTTCAGATTCTCGGATTATCAGATGTCCGTTAAACTTACCGGATTCGAATACATAAATAAATTTATATTATTAATCCGATATATGTTTAAAAATAACAGATCAGGATACGAATATTCACTATCCGTTTTGTTAAGTACCATGACAGCCTTAGATTCTGAACCCGATTTTAGTATTATTTTCGTAGAAGCGCCTACACATTATCCAAAGTGAGTCATTTGTTTTTATATAAAACTTAAGAGTTCTTATTTTTGATGAATACGAAAGAGGAACACCAGTGATGCTTCTCTAGATGCGACTCAAAATGATTCGAAAGGCTTTTTCAATCCCTTTATCCCGTAAGTTGACCTTTCCTTTCACAACCTAGGTTGATACGAGCAAGAGAACGTCATTTTCCATCTTAAACAAAATAAAAATATTTATCTTTTCATGTGGGACCCACCATTCTTCCAAAATTTTCACCCAACTTCTCTTTAAGGCACCAGTAATGCTAGACACTACACAATTATGGACACAATTTATACCGAAAGGGAATCTGACGGACGAGCGCAAACCCTCTGACATTGGGGTATGAAGCAGTAGAAGTGAGTCCCTTCATATTTGTTTGTCGAATTTCAAAATTTCCGAAATAAAGTTAGAATTACGTTTAGGACATACGATTTGGTAGCATTTTAAACTTTTGATACGAAACTTGAGAGGTCTTATTTTTGATGAACATGAGAGAGAAACTATGGATCCGCTTTTCTAGATGCTGTAAAGAATACCCGAAAATACCCAATCTACCTTACCTGCCTGAGCCTCTCTGTACCTGGGGATCCCAAAGCCTGTTACAGCCCGCTATGGGCCTACATGCCTGGATTGGTTAACTTAAATGGGAGGATTTGGGATTTTTCTAAATTTAATATCCTAATCTGTTACCTGCCAAAACAGTCCGGCCCGATGCCCGATTGGATTATCATAAAAGTCTTAGTTTTACATTGAAGTAAATTGTTACATGTTTTGGTTTATTTTGGTTTAAAATTATTATTTTCGTTGCTCTTCTATAATTAGAAGACTAATTGCATAAAATAATTTCGAACTATAGCGCATTCAGTCTCCAAGTTCCAACGAGGAATTCCAAAGAAGATTAAATCCATTATTACAAAATTTTATATGTATAAAAAGCCGTAGCCTATGCCTGATATGGCCTGGTTAATAAAAGGGTTTTTGGGCGATTTTTGGGCCTTAAAATTACTATCTTTACCTGGCTTGCCCGACTTGACGGGCATTCTGGGTAGCTAAATATAAAGCCGTTTAACCTGGCCTGGATTAAGCCTAGCTGCCCGCCTGGCACAATTTAAATCCTAAATGCCACTCGCTACTAGAGGCACTTTGAGTCCCTTTATATTCTGACTTTGTCTTCCTTACATAGCCTGTCAAGCTAACATTATCTTCAAATTTTAACGGAAAAATTAAGGATTGATCAAAATCGATGCATGAATTGTGGATCATCGAAATATAACCGTTGAATGTTAGTTTTGTGTCCCATTCTGATTTTACAACTCATGCTCCTACCAAATCTTGTGGTGGAGGGGGCGGACCAAATTGGTCCACCCTAGCACTTTTCAAACTTTGGCAATTCCTTTTCTCGGTCAAACAATGGATCCCACACAAAAACCATTTACCAATAAACAAGTGCCACATAGACCTTTGAAGTTGGGCAACTTGGGCTTGGGGCAAATTCTCTGGTCCAATCCAACTTATACGGTGTATTTGAACAAGATTAGAAGTAGTTTCAAGAAACAGCCACACACGCACGGTCTCGAGTTAACTAGTAGTATAGAAAAGTAAGAGCTCGAAAAGAAATATCTTGAAACACACAGCGAAGAAGACACACACAAAACGAAACCCTAGAGAAAAACCCTAGATCATGTCCGGTATGTACGGTGACGAATCTGGTCCTCCCAGAGGTGGCGGAGGAGGTTATGGTAATAGCGGTGGTGGTGGAGGCTATGGAGGTAGTAGCGGCGGCGGAGGTGGATATGGTGGTGGTAGGAGAGAAGGAAGTAGTGGAGGAGGCGGTGGATATGGTGGAAATTCACAGAGTCGAGGTTAGTATTGTTATTCTTAAATTGATTGATCTGTTTATTGATTCCATTGGTTGATGAACTGTTTCTTCGATGTATGAATTGTTTTGAATTTTTAGGGTTTTTACTCTTCTTGGCTTTTTTTTGGCAGGTGGTGGTGGCGGATACCAAGGTGGAGGAGATCGGGGAGGTGGTCGTGGTGGTGGATACCAAGGTGGAGGAGATCGTGGTGGACGTGGAGGCGGTGGAGGACGCGGAGGTGGTGGTAATGGAAGAGATGGTGATTGGATGTGCCCTAATTCAAGGTATGTTGATTTTATCTTCCTAATGTGTGTATTTTATTTTATTGTTTCATATTATGTATTGCTTTCTGTGAATTAGAAGTTGATATTGGTCTTTGGAATTCTGTGTTTTGTGTTCAAGTTGTGGGAATTCCAACTTCGCTAAAAGAACTGAGTGTAATAAATGTGGTACTCCGAAAACTAGTGGAGGTGGAGGTGGTGGTGGAGGAGGGGGTGGTTATAACAGAGGTGAGAGTGGTGGGGGATATGGTGGGAGTGGTGGATACCAAGGTGGAGATCGCAGTGGTGGCCGTGGAGGTAGTTATGGACAGCCCCCTCCTGCAGCAGCATCTTACGGTGGAGCTGGTGGAAATTATCCTCCTCCTAGTAGTTATGGTGGTGGTGGGAATAGTAATTATGGAACTGATGCAGTTCCTCCACCTACTAGCTACACTGGTGGACCGAATGCATATCCTCCATCATACGGTGGTGGTACTCCAAGTTACGGAGATGATAAACGAGGTGGTAGAGGAGGTTCATATGGAGGCTCCAACGATAGAGGCAGTGGTGGTCGGGGAGGTTCTTATAATGGTTCTAGTGATACAAGAGGAAGTGGTAGAGGAGGTTCACAAGGTGGATATGATGGTGGTTATGGTGGTAATTCTGGTGCTCGAAACTCTGGAGGAGGTGGTTATGGTGGTGGATCTGCTGAACCTGAAGTAGAAGTGAAGCAATGTGAAGAAGGAAAATGTGGTGACAATTGTGATAATTCAAGGATCTACATATCAAATCTGCCCTTGGATGTGACTACTGATGAGCTAAGAGAGCTTTTTGGAGGGATAGGTCAGGTGTGTAAAAATATCTTCCTTATCTGTTCTCTAAGTATGTTGCGTTTATACCATGAGTACCTTCAGCCGAAAATCGATCATATTCATGTTACTGTTGATTTCCCCACGTAATATATTGTTGCCAATTGCAAGCCTTTATGCGATCCTATGCTTACTGTTTGGCAGTGACAGAATCATCTAATACCCACAACTAGAAATACCAGAAATTATTAGTGATATGCGTTTTTCTTGATTTGAACTAGCTATTCTGCTTCTGATGTAATGTTGTTATTTCGATAGAAGTCTTGTATCATCCCGCAGTGATATTTTCATTGTGTAAATATGATGCATCGACTAGTATACTCGTTTCTTTGCTGTACCTGCATTCTAGTGACGAGAATATATTATGTCATGCACTAGGCAACTTTTATCCAGTGAATTTTTATTTTATGCTAATATTGCTACCGCTGTGTAGATTGCAAGGATAAAACAAAAGAGAGGATACAAGGATCAATGGCCCTGGAACATTAAGCTTTACACAGATGATTCTGGAAAACCCAAAGGAGATGGAGTTCTGTCATATGAAGATCCTTCCGCCGCACATGCTGCTGGAGGGTTTTACAACAGTAAGTTTTCTCAAGGGAAATATCTGAATTGATCTGTGCTCATATCAGACTAGTATTAACACATGTTTTCTCCTACCTATTAGATCACGAGTTGCGGGGTAATAAAATCACTGTTACGATGGCGGCAAA
Organism: Papaver somniferum; assembly: GCF_003573695.1. Classification (NCBI taxonomy): domain Eukaryota; kingdom Viridiplantae; phylum Streptophyta; class Magnoliopsida; order Ranunculales; family Papaveraceae; genus Papaver; species Papaver somniferum. The sequence goes on along the minus strand of NW_020620492.1, from coordinate 2,351,485 downwards.
ATCTGCACCCAGACCTGCACCTGCTTTTGGACAAGGGTACCTTTCTCCTTCTCGCTCTATTTCTAGGCCCTGTTTTTAAAGCACAGTTTAGACTGCGAACCATGCTGACTTACGTATCATCAAGGACTATACAGTGCCTTTCTTGCTCAATAACGAATTAGCATGTCAAATATGTCGAGAAAGTTGTTCTAATTTTGTTGTATTCCTAAGTGCAATGGTTTGTCATTAATTGCTTCTAGGTAAGATTGCTACCAGCTTGAAATATCATTTGAGCGAGCTAGTCTATTAGCTGTTAGAAACGCTGTGATACATACTTATAAGTGTTACATATCATCACTAGGAATTCTGATTTTCATAGGTCTTACACCTGAAGATGAATCTGGCAGTTGTAGTTTGAATATCAACATATCATTCTTCAACATTTCAACTATGAAGGGCATGCTTCCCCATGATAACCACCTCTGTGCATATTAACTTCCTGAATACTTGGCTGTCTTGTGTGCACTTGATTTAGTAATATCAACAAAAGTGTGCTCAAGTCTATGTTGTTCTGGGTCGCAGCTGTCAACATATTACTTGGCATGACAACTTAATAGGTTTTTCTACTTTTAAGAATTCAGAATGGATGCGAACCTACTTTCTACGTAGTTTGTCCATTCCGGGTATATGCAGACTTCAGATCCATCTTTTTTTTTAAAGTCTGATAGAATAGAAACAAAAACAAAAAGGCGGTGGAGGTTAATGTATGAATTGGTAATTCGTGAAGGATGGTATCCTACTTTGTGGGGACAAACAAGAGACTAAAGGGCAGGTTTTAGGGGAACAAGATTTAACTTTAGGCTTTGAGAAGCTTTGGAGCCAGTTGGCAGGTGGGGTCTGTTGACACCACTTGTCCTTATTTGGCTCCGTCTCGATTACTACGCAGCAAAAATGGCTATGTTTTGTAATTCGTTGATCATATTCATGCGTTTACATAATTAATAGATTGCTACAAGGACGGAGCCAAGTAAGGGCAGGTGGGATCAATTGCTCCCACTTGCCAATTGACTACAAGCTTCCCCAAGTTTAAACTCATGATTATCTCGTTAAACTTACCCTTCTATCTATTGTTTTCTCCCACAAAGCAGAATATTTAGTTTTTCCTTTTGAACCTAATTTAAATTGTCAATAAAGCTAGATATTTCTCTTTGAAGTTGTTGGCATAGTGCTATGGCACCAGAAGTGCAGTATGGTGTCTTCTGTTATAAACAATATATTGTGAAAATTTGATGTGTAAAGCAGTCCAGAAGCAAAAACTGTCTCAGAATTCTTTGTTATTCATGTAGTTACAAATTCTAATGGCCAAATTTTGTTCTCTTCTCTTCTTTTTTTGGTTATTACAGTGGTGGTGGCGGTGGTAGAGGTGGTGGTTATGGTGGTGGACGTAGAGACAACTACAGAGATGGAGGCTCTGGGCCTGATAGACATCAACATGGGGGAAACCGTTCACGGCCGTACTGATGGAATGTGTGTACTTTTCACTGATAAGCTCATGTACTAAGATATGTGAAATCTAAAGCACCTTATCTGTCAGAGTTGTTCCAAGAGGAGACAAAGAGGTAGGTGGTCTCACATTGTCTAAGCAAACGTCCCCTCTCTTTGCTCCTTCTCCCCTATTACAAGTTGAAGGGATTTTGTTATTTTAAGCTTAGGAATAATTTCAAGTTATGTGAATCTTTTTATCGAGGAATGTGGATAACCTCCAAATTGCTGCTACTATGGTAGGTTGAGATTTACAGGTGAGTGACTGCTCCCTTAATATGTTATAAAGAAGTTAGTGATTGCCTTTAGACCTGAATTTTCTTGTATTGAGACTTGAAGCACATGTTCACTTGCTTTCCTTTTTGTGGTTTTTTTTTTTTTGCATGTTCACTTAAAGTTATCACATTGATGAAGAGAAAATGAAGTAGCTCATCAACTGCATGCTAGGAAAGGAAAACAGAAATGGCAAGTTTAGAACTGGTGGATCTGACTTGTTGAATTAGTCTACCTACCGAAATTCCTGTTAACTACCGTTGCATTTGCTGCATCGGTATAAGTTTGTACCGAATGTAAACAGAAGAGGGTAGCAGCAGCACTTATAGATATGTCCTGTTGTGGGGATAGATGTGTCCCAGTTTGGTTAACCCAAAATCTGCCTTTTTGACTCCGACGCCATTCAGTGTAACACTGTAACCTGACAATTGTTACCCAAACTCTGCCTTGTAAATTAATCCATAATATCGCCTCCTGATCCATATATGACAGAACATTTTGCAACATCTTAGTGGGGTCAAGCAAGCTCTATTTATGATTTGACTCCTGCATTCCCGTACTGGAATCGAGCATCAACATTGTGTTGCTCCTGAATTGTATTAACAACTTAGTTGACATTAGAACCCTTGGTACACCCTATAACTGACCTGGTTCTTCAGTTTGATGATATACAAATGCTCCGTGGCATATGCAACATGGTTGGACCCTAATCAAAGCATCAACTTCGTTGTTATTTTACGGTTACCATCGCCCAAATGAATCATGTAGGTTTTGCAATCTGATCCAATTATCCAAATAAAATTTATGGTTTCAAATCCGTCCAGCAACCCAAATTTTTGAAAATAATAAATTATTTTTTTCTGCCTTGGTTGATTCTCCACAAGAACCGGTGGAGTAAGACACATCTCTCTAACAAAAAACCTAAACCAACATTCCATATCCACAGGCTAGAGTGAACCTTAGAATTTAGATCAGAAAAGTGCAAAAACGACAAGATCAGAGTCTCCAG